>NC_056594.1:4262596-4562596 GCF_018340385.1 Cyprinus carpio | reverse complement strand
TACCCTACCTTTAATAAAGACATTCTGAAAGTCAGCGGGGTTCAAAACAACAATAGAACCCAATGACTTTAGTATGGACAAAAATGAGTGCATTTTTAATTAATATCAAAATATCTTTTGTGTTCCAAAGAACAGGAAAGTCATACATGTCGGAAACAACATGACATGATTGTGAAATGATGACAGAATTGTCATGTTATTTTAGGTGAAATGGTCCCTTTAACATGACAACTTATTTTAAACTCGTTGAAAGGGTGTCAGAAGTAATTTATATGGACACAAGAACTCACCTTGAACTCGCACTCGCAGAGTCTCACTGTCCACTGAGAAGTCTCCTCTCTTTGCTTTGCAGTGATAGTTTCCAGCATCAGTCAGAGATACTGCGTCGATGGTGAATTCTGAATCTGTGATCAGATTCTTGTGATCAGAACTTGTGTCTTTATACCATCGGTATTCCCAACGTACTTCTGGCATGTTACAATCAAGCTGGACTTTCTCTTCAGTGTAGAATAACTCAAACCACTCATGTTTTTTAATGGTTGGTCGTGGTGTGATGTCTAGGAGCAACAGAGGTAAAATTACACTTAACACTGAACCACCTTCAAACAAATACTTGATTTGCAGATGTTTGTTGTTCTAGGTAATCTGTTGCTACTGAATGAACTAAGTTGCTCAATGAAAATCCTTTTCAACATGACCAGAAAGCTGCAAACTCTGACAGTTTTCCACTCAATAATACAAATGTCAGTGCAACAGTTTAGAAGCTAAACCAGTCAACACTCAAGAACATACATCATGACATAGTTCATTAACTATTTGCATCTATTTGATTTTTTTTACATAATTATATTTTCAAGATGTATTTATTAATATTATTTAAAATTAGCATGAATATATTAATTAAAATAAAATAGTATAAGCATGGTTTAAATATGGCTAGCTTTAAAACTAGCATGATCCATTAGTTAAAATATATATGCTTAATTGAATGGTTTACATGTAATAAATTGGATTCATTGATGATAAATACATAAACCTGGTCCCTTTTCGATACTTCACTCGTACTGTATCGCTAAGATGCTATGGGGGAAAAAGTCCTTTTTCTCTGACAACTGAAGCCTTTTTTTATAGCGTAGTGTAACTGCACGAACCAATGGCCATGCAGTTACACTCCATTTTTCCCAGAGGTCCACGAGGAGCTCACAAAATCATGATGTGCTCCCTACTCAGCCTGCCTGTGTGCTTCGTTTTCATCCACCCTCACCTCCATAGACGGCGCTGAAAAAAAGGCTACGGGAAGCTGCCTCCTTTGGATGAGTCTGTTACCTTTCAGATTTGCCCACCCACTGCCATCGGTTGTAAAGTGAAACTCGCTCATCCCTTCAAGCCATGCAGAAATACATCTGCCCTCGCTGGAGGAGCGGACAAGGTCAAGGATGCGGACAAGGTCCCCTTCCTCAACTCCCCAGTCTCCCCGACTGGCCTATTTGGACCTGCAGTAGAAGGGTTCGCTGAATGCTTCACCGCTGCACAGAAGTCGCCCCAAGCAATATGGCACTTCCTGCCTAAGCGTTCCAGCACTGCAGCTGCTCCTAGTGGCCCCAAGTCTGCACTGACTCAGCAGCCCGCGAAGCCTGTGCCCCCTACAGCGCAATGTCACGGTCTTGCCGTGTTTTTCTTTAGTTTTCTTATTCGTCATCTGAGGATGTCCCTTTGTTTGGAGGTTGTTTTTTTTTTTTGGTCTTGCTCCTGCAGGAATGGGCACAGGTGATAGGTGTCCTTGGTTTGGAACTTCTACACCACCAGATCCTTGTTATTTTTCTTCAGTTTGTGGTCATGGATGCGATCGTTGGCTTTGAATGTTTATTCTATTTTTCCCTGTTATTTCTTCCCCTAGAGATTTATATAAAAATAAATTTTTGCAACTAATTTCTTTGTGATCGCTCTTTTTTTTGTGTTGTTGCAGTTATGAGCCGAACTTTAACAAAATTGGGGGCTCGTCCATTTCAAAAGTTTTTTTTTCTCTCTCATTGACGTTTGAGAATGCCATAGTTGCGCCTACTGAATTTGTCTCTAATTAGAATCACCTGTGTGCACTCTGTTCTGTTTATTAACGTTCTCAGTTTGTGATTTGCAAACATTTGATTATTCGCTGCCGTGTTTAACAAGTTTGTCACATTATTTTGTTAAAAGGAGAAGAAACTTTGGTAAGTAACCTCTTTATCAGTTTGAAAGCTAATTTATAATGTTTAATCAGTTAATCTTGTGGATCGGTAACGAGAAGTGAGATCGCTTTTTGCAGTGTTGTTTGTTTTTTCTCTTGGCTGAAAGCATTTTAAATTGTTTATTGTAGCGAGGTTGTTTCTCATAAAAAGTGTCTTTTCCCAAGTAGGTTCTAGCAACGATTTTTGCGTTGACTTTTTTTTTTTTTCTTAGTTTATCTTTGTGCTGATGCTGGGAAAAGACTCTGATTATGAGATATCAGAATTTAATTAAATGCAGTTGTTGATTTGGCTTTGTAAGGAAAAATGGCTTTATCAGTAGTGTTGCTTTCGTCAACAAAAATTATGACTAAATATCGTCGTCAACGAACCTTTATCACGTGACGAAAACGAGACCAGACGCAATGTAAATGCTGGTCATGTGACGATGACTATAATTAAATGTATAATGCAATATTGTTGATGAATAAAACGAGACAAAATGTGGTTTACAAAATAAAAACTATGCTAAAATGTTTGTTCATTTTCATTGACCAAAATGAGACGAAACGTCTTGTTTAGTCACGTTATTATTATTTTGCAGTATTTGTTTCCTGTGTCTCACTTCAAGGGCTGCATCAGGTCACACTGGACAGATGCAGGCAACATCACTTCCTCAAGCCCCACTCGTGGCATTATTTAGAAGACAACAACAAACAAAGTTAAGCGGGATTTATACTTTCGCCTGGCTCCACTGACACCTTGACAAACGGACGAAACTTTTATACTTATACGAACATTGTTACAGTGTGTGTTCAGGGGTAAAGAAAATTTGTTGAAAAAGAAAATGAATTGCTGGTTTGATAAGAAGACTGAGTCACACGAGTTTTGTGCTGGTGATCAGGTTTGGTCTTTGCTACCTCTGCCTGAGTCCCCTTTCTGTGCTAAGTTTTTTGTCCTTATACTGTGGTTCGCAAAGTATCTGATCAGAATTATTTGCTTTCTACACCTGAACGTAAAAGATGGACTCAGTTGTGCCATGATTATCTATTAAAACCATTTTATAATCATTCAGTTGTGGCTAAGGTGACACCAGTTGCTGTTGCAGTGGCTGCTGTTTCTTCCCCAGTGACATCTTTGCCAGAAGATGTTGCGACACCTGACAATTGTCTTTTTCAGCCACGTTTGAAAAATTGAGACTCTAGCTAATTTGGAGAGTTTGGTGAAACAATTACCTGATCAACAAAGAGCTGAGCTGGTATCCTTAATTTCTGAGTTTTCTGTTTTATTTTTAGATGAGCTTACCCAGACTCATCTAATAGAGCATGACATAGATGTTGGAGAAGCCAAACCTAAACAGTACGTCAGTGCTTCCATCGTGTTTCACTGTATAAGCAGCGTTATATACAATCCGAAATTAAGTACATGCTAAAACATAATATCGCAAAGCCAGTCAGTTACTTTTCTCATACTGTACATTCAATTCTCATCAAGTACATTATTCAACAATTGAGATGTTGCATTACAACATTTTAATGTTTATTTGACAAGTGGTACTGCTCCTATTGTGGTATTTTCTGATCGTAATCCACTAACCTTCTTACATTCTTTGCAGAGCCCAGATCAATATCTGGTTCGATTTGTTTCTACTTCTACAGCCCTACTCTTTAGATATTTGCCATATATAGGGCGTGGATAATATCCTGGCTGACACCCTGTCCCGTGCTCCTGGGGATTGATAATTGTCTTTTTTTTTTCTTCAGTTTGTGGTCATGGATGCGATCGTCAGCGTTTGAATGTTTATTCTATTTTCCCTGTTATGTCTTCCCCTTGGAACAACTTGGTTGTTCTCTTTCTTACCCTCTGGTGTCGACAAACGTGGTTATACGTTTTGTGGCATCTTCTCCTGATAACCCTGAAAATAACTTAAATTACACTTTTAGTTTTGATTATACAGATAAGAGCAATACATCAACCAAATCTGTAAAGCAGGGGTGCCCAACCCTGCTCCTGGCGATTTACTATCCTGCAAAGTTCATCTCCAACCCTAATCACACACACCTGAAGCAACTAATTAAGGTCTTTAGGCTCACTTAAAAATTAAAGGCAGGTGTGTTTGATTAGGGTTGGAGCTAAACAATGCAGGACAGTAAATCGCCAGGAGCAGGGTTGGGCAACCCTGCTGTAAAGGGCCTACTTGTATTTGTATACACGCATAATAACAACAAAACTTTGTGCATTTACAAAATAAAGAAAACAAAAGGTGCGCTGTCTGCTGCCTTGGTCTGCGTGATCTTCATTTAGAAACACATCATTAAAATGAACTGAAACTAGGCAAAAATTAAAATAGAGACATGAGATATATCTATAGCAAGCTTGACATTGTCTACTTTTAAACTAAGCAAGTATTATCTAAAAAAAATACAAATATCCTGTGATAAAGTAATCCATATGAAAACAACACAATGTCCCGTCTCCCTTCATTATATCTAATGCAACCACGCCCATGTGCTGAATGCGCTATTGATATTACAATAGACAATGTGAAGTGCACAGAGTGTAAACACCCACATGACCGCAAACAAAGCAGCGAGACCGTTCTTCAGATTTTTTTATTTTTAATTTTACTGTTCGCTTGGCACTGAGAGGAATAAGACACAATTCACCCCTTTGAATTGTGTCCACAATTCACAAGCTTTGGATTACCTCAGAAAGAAGAATTAAGTGGCTTGATCCAGCAGAGATCATAAACATGAGTAAGTCATAAGGTTTATTTATTTTTTTTTTTTTTTAAATCTACTTGTTTTAGTTTTCACAGAACTTGATTTTTTCCAAACTATAATTCCTGACTAAATGTATAATCAAGTGAAACATTAAGTTTCATTCACATCATCTAAATGTTTCCCGATGCCAGGATATATTTTTTTTTTAACGTTCTATAACGTGGACTGCAATACAATATAAAAGTAATAGTTATAATGTTGCTAGCTTAATGTCAGTAAGAACAGTTAGACAAAACATTACTGTGATAGGCTATTCTGTTCATGAATGTAGCCATATGTTTATAACTATATATATATTGTATAGGCCTACATCCAAAGTTGCATTTGCTAAAGCAGTCATATTGTGAAATATATTTTACTACTTAAAATAACTGCTGCTTTCTATTTTAATATATTTAAATATTTTATTTATTGCTGTGTTCAAAGCTAAATTTTCAGCATCATTACTCCAGTTTTACTCCAAGTATAACAATATACACCAGGGTTATTCAAATCTTACCCTCGAGGGCCAGTGCACTGCAGAGTTTAGCTCCAACCCTGATCAAACTTACCTACCTGTGATTTTCTAATGATCCTGAAGACAATGATTAGAATGCTCAGGTGTGTTTGATCAGGGTTGGAGCTAAACTCTGCAGATCACTGGCCCTCAAGGGTAAGATTTGAATAACCCTGATATACACTATACCATTCAAAAGCTTGGAGTCAGTGTATATATACAAATTAAAACTTTTATTTAGCACACACATCATGATAAATACAATAATGATGGTGTTCTTTCAATTCATCAAAAAACATGAAAAAAATTTCTCAGCTCTTTTTTAACATTAATAATATAGTAAATGTTTTTTTTTTTTTTTTTTTATAGCAAATCCGAATATTAGAATGATTTCTGAAGGATCGTGTGACTGGAGGAATGATGCTAAAAATTCAGCTATGAAAGTCAGCTTTGATTGTTCCTAATAAACAGTTTAACTGCACTTGCAAGTGAATCTCAAGTTATTTTGTGGGATAATTAAATATATTCTAAATAAACTACAATCATAAAAATATATATTCATTTATTTTGTCCTCACATTCTTTCTTGTAACTCGTCCCTCTCAGTCACACACCTTACTAAAAGGCTCATTATGCAGCTCATTATGTGGGCCTTTGTCTTCTCAGGTGTGAATCACACTAATATTCATGGTCAATCATGCCTACTCGCATATGCCCTTTGAAACAAATAGTGTCTTGGAAAATTTAAATCAATCTATTGTTTTCTGTGAGCGAGTAAACAATGATTTTCACATCATTTTGAATCAAAAATTCTAGGCTACAAGGTCCATGTTTGACAGTCTTGTGAACAAATGTTCTGCATGTGTTTTATGACCTTATTTCAGTGACTTCAAAATTGTAGTTTTTCACTAACCACGCATAAACATTGTTTTTTTTTTTCAAAAACACAATCATGTGCATGCATGAGTATATATATAAAATTACATTTATATATATATTTTACATTTATATATATATTTTATATATTATTGTAGCCCAGTTTGTTCTGATTACAGTGTTTTCAGACTTTAGCCATGTATATATTTATAAGCAACTGAAAAAAACACAAGCCAGGGGATGTCAAAACTTCTCCAGGCCCCCAAAACCCCCTTAGACCCCAGAGGGTTAAAGGATCTAGGAGGCTGAATCCACCTTGTCCCCTTACTGTCCCAAGATGGGATCTGCCCACAGTTCTGAGGGCTCTCAGGAGTCCAGCCTTTTAGCCGCTACAATCGACTGACCTCCGGCCCCTGCCTTGAGTTTGGGCCCAGCGAGTCAAAGGTTGTCCCAAAGCCAAGGCATGGTTATATACTTAAAGTGCTCTCCACCCTATTTAAAGCACAGGTTATAAGTCTATCAGTGCTTCCATCCACGGAGGATGACCAAGAGTTGAACTTTCTCTGCCCTGTCAGGGCTCTGAGAATTTACATTTGAGTGTTCCGGCTTGCTTAGGCAGTCGAAACAACTCTTTGTAGGCTTTGGTGGAGAATACTCCTCTTTGGGCCTGCAATGCCCCGTAAGAGTAAGGGCTTACTCCACTAGAGGCATAGGGCTTGTCCTGGGCTTGGTCTAGCGGTATGTCTATTGCAGAAATATGTGCGACGGCAGGCTGGAACAATTACTTAAGCCCGGGCTGACCTTGGTGAGTTTGGCCCTCTTGCCTCCTGCAGAATTATCCTGCTGAATACTTGGACACTTTGAACCCCTTTTGGTGCTTAAGGCACGTCAAATATTGGTTGTTTCTTTAACATGGCACGGCGGGATTGTACTGGAGAAAAATTACTTTTTTCCTCATAGCATCTTAGCGAATCATTCCCGCATCTCAGGGACCCAAGGTTTCATTAGTAACTAAGTATGTTATTCTGTATTTAAAAAACATTTGATGTACAGTCGTGGCCAAAAGTTTTGAGAATTACATAAATATTAGTTTTCAGAAAGTTTGCTGCTAAACTGCTTTTAGATCTTTGTTTCAGTTGTTTCTGAGATGTACTGAAATATAATTACAAGCACTTCATACTGCAATTCGACTGGGCATGCTCTAATTACATGACATTTATACAAAGAGTCAGTATTTGCAGTGTTGGCCCTTCTTTTTCAGGACCTCTGCAATTCGACTGGGCATGCTCTCAATCAACTTCTGGGCCAAATCCTGACTGATAGCAACCCATTCTTTCATAATAACTTCTTGGAGTTTGTCAGAATTAGTGGGTTTTTGTTTGTCCACCCGCCTCTTGAGGATTGACCACAAGTTCTCAATGGTATTAAGATCTGGGGAGTTTCCAGGCCATGGACCCAAAATTTAAACATTCTGGTCCCCGAGCCACTTAGTTATCACTTTTGCCTTATGGCACGGTGCTCCATCGTGCTGGAAAATGCATTGTTCTTCACCAAACTGTTGTTGGATTGTTGGAAGAAGTTGCTGTTGGAGGGTGTTTTGGTACCATTCTTTATTCATGGCTGTGTTTTTGGGCAGAATTGTGAGTGAGCCCACTCCCTTGGATGAGAAGCAACCCCACACATGAATGGTGTCAGGATCCTTTACTGTTGGCATGACACAGGACTGATGGTAGCGCTCATCTTTTCTTCTCCAGACAAGCCTTTTTCCAGATGCCCCAAACAAGCGGAAAGGGGCTTCATCGGAGAATATGACTTTGCCCCAGTCCTCAGCAGTCCATTCACTATACTTTCTGCAGAAGAGCAATCTGTCCCTGATGTTTTTTTTTGGAGAGAAGTGGCTTCTTTGCTGCCCTTCTTGACACCAGGCCATCTTCCAAAAGTCTTCGCCTCACTGTGCGTGCAGATGTGCTCACACCTGCCTGCTGCCATTCCTGAGCAAGCGCTGCACTGGTGGCACTCCGATCCCGTAGCTGAATCCTCTTTAGGAGATGGATCCTGGCGCTTGCTGGACTTTCTTGGACGCCCTGAAGCCTTCTTTACAAGAATTGAACCTCTTTCCTTGAAGTTCTTGATGAACCTATAAATTGTTGATTTAGTTGCAATCTTAGTAGCCACAATATCCTTGCCTGTGAAGCCATTTTTATGCAACGCAATGATGGCTGCATGCGTTTCTTTGCAGGTCACCATGGTTAACAATGGAAGAACAATGATTTCAAGCATCACCCTCCTTTTAACATGTCAAGTCTGCCATTCTAACCCAATCAGCCTGACATAATGATCTCCAGCCTTGTGCTCGTCAACATTCTCACCTGAGTTAACAAGATGATTACTGAAATGATCTCAGCAGGTCCTTTAATGACAGCAATGAAATGCAGTGGAAAGGTTTTTTTGGGATTAAGTTAATTTTCATGGCAAAGAAGGATTATGCAATTCATCTGATCTCTCTCCATAACATTCTGGAGTATATGCAAATTGCTATTATAAAAACTTAAGCAGCAACTTTTCCAATTTTCAATATTTATGTAATTCTCAAAACTTTTGGCCACGACTGTATTACTATTATTTCATAAATCTAATTTCTTATTTCAGTTATGGCCGGCTAGCAAATATGCATCACATTAAGTTTGTTAGTTTGTTAAATCTCTGTAATCCCTAATGGATGGACATTTTATTAAAATACATACATCTTCAAAATAGGACAAAATAATCTTTTGAGTGTATGGAAAGCACAACATGATATCTTCATTGACCTAAAGCACCTGGGCATTGACTGTGTGAACTTTTTTGCTAGTTTCTTTCAGATTTTCATTCAAATGTTTTTCTCTGCAGGTATATTCTCCTGAATGACTCGCTTTTGTTGAGAGGATTGCCAAGAAAGGAAATGTCCTCATTTAGTTGCTGCTAACAGTGTCTGACATTTGAAAGCTGTTGTTAAGAGTAGGCAGGAAAATGCAAATGCTGACATGAACCACTGTACACTAATACAGGACAATGCAAATTAAAACACATTATATACTATAAACAATTAAAGTGAACTTTAAGGTGCCTGTCATTATTGTTTTAATGTGTATCAATCAGAATATCATGTCAAAAGCAGTTTTACTTGCCTTTAATACGAAGTTGCACAGCTTTATTTTCTTGTGTAGTCACTGTTCTTGTCAGATGTTTTCCTCTGCAGGTATACTGTCCTGAATGACCTGGTTTTGCTGAGCTGATGAAGAGTGTGTTTCCAGAAAAGGAAATGGCCTCATCCTTTTTAAGCAAACTTCCGTTTCTAAACCATTCATAGCCCCATTTATTTGACTCATCAACTGAACACTTCAGAGTCACTTTCTCAGTTTGGTAAAACATATACCATTCAGACTCTATTGACAGATTTGGTTTAGGTGGCTCTGCACAGATAAACAGCATAACAGAAATGACATTTTTCTAACATTGTTTCTGGATATGTAAAACTGCATCAAAATATGTAACTTACCCCTTATTGTCAATATTGTAGACTTTGTATATGTCATCTCTCCCCTTCTTACTTGACAAGTGTAATTCCCTTGTTGAGAGCATGTAGCATTTTGAATAGTGTAAATGGGATTGTTGTCAGTGTTTTACTTGCTGTGAATCTTTTTGCCAAAAATATTGCCATTTTGAAGTCTTCTCTTGAATGCTACAAGTGAGTTTGACTTGTTCTCCAGTGTAGATCGCTGGGTGTGATGGATCTTGCTGCAGAAGGATTGTTGGCTGTGATCCTTTATAATTATATAAAATATGATAATTTATTTATATAAAAAAAATATTGACAGTGTACATTGTATTTTATAATGGTCCTTCATATCATTTTAAAATAGTTTAAAGACTAAAAAAATACTTATTTAAATGAATAAATTAAGTGAAATTTTGCCTATATTGAGGTTGATGATGAACAGCACAAAACTCAATATCGAATCATTACAAAACACAATGTTGACAAAATTTAAATAACAAAATTATTATACAAGCATGAGGTTATTATTTATGCAAAATCCAAATACCTGTCTTAAGAAAAAAGAACAATGGCTGTATTTTCACAATGCAAAATATTATGATTAACCATGACGTACTTTAAGCTAAACAATAATAGATTCTTACCATGGACTGTTATCAAATGTGGTGTACTTTTTGCAGTCGTCACCTTTCTGCCCTGCAGCTCGGCTTGACACATGTATGCCCCGTAATGACTGGACTTTACTGAGAGTGAGAGAGTGTTCCTTTTTATGTTTGTTTCACCACTGGAGACGATTTTGCTTGAGTCCTTGAACCACATATAATTCCAGTTTTCTGGATCACCTTGAATCACACACTGCAAAGACACTTTTTCACCAGGAAACGCTTCTGTCCATTCAGACCGGATTTGTGGTTCAGGCGGTTCTGAAAGAAGAGAAGAAAATAGAGGGTGAATGAGGTCAGATAGAAAACACAGAACCTAATGTTAACATGTTCATGCATTTACTGGGAATTTTACTGAGGCATCGTAAACTCAGTGAATGCACAATGGGAATAATATTACATAACAGAAATGATTAAAATGAGGTAAATTATGGACTCACTCTGAACTCGCACTTGTAGAGTCTCACTGTCCACTGAGAAGTCTCCTCTCTGTGCTTTGCAGTAATAGTCACCAGCGTCATTCAGAGATACTGCGTCAATGGTCAATTCTGGATTTGTGATCCGAAGCTTTAAGTCTTTATACAAGTGGTATTCCCAACCTACTCCTGTCATGTTACATTTAAGCTGGACTCGCTCCTCAGTGTAGAAGAATTTAAACCATTCATTTTTTGTGATGGTTGGTTTTGGTTTGATGTCTAGGAGCAAAAGAGATTAAAAAAAAATTAGAAACAGTGAACAACCTTTAAAAAAAAACTGTCTTGAGTTGCATGTGCTTTTAATTCTTTATTATCCAAAACTAAATGAACGGACTCATGCTGCTAATAGTGTCTGGCCACTGACAAGGAAAGTAGACAGGAAACTGTAAATGCAGACATGAACCACTGTACACTGATACAGCTTCTTCATTGAAATGCATTTTAAGGCACCTGTAACTCTTTCTTTCAGATAATTCATAGAATATCATATTTTTAAAAGCAGTTCAAAATATTCAACAGCTTTTTCACAGGACTCTCTTGGTGCCTGTCACTTTGCATTGGTATCTATTAATCATAGAATATCCTAAATAGTTTTACCCTGAATATGAAGTTGCACAGCTTCAGTTTCTGTTGTAGTCACTGATGTTCTCGTCAGATGTTTTCCTCTGCAGGTATACTGTCCTGAATGACCCGCTTTTGCTGAGCTGATGGAGAGTGTGTTTCCAGAAAAGGAAATGTTCTCATCCTCTTCAAGCAAATCTCCATTTTTAAACCATTCATAGCCCCATTTATTTGACTCATCATCAACTGAACACTTCATGGTCACTTTCTCAGTTGGGTAAAACATATTCCATTGAGACTCTATTGACAATTTCAGCTGAGGCAGTTCTGCACAGATAAAGAACAATGTTATAACTAGATATTTTTTGACTGTATTATGCCTTTATAATTGTACAAAACGTACAATTGTCTTTAGAATTTATAAAGAACCTTTATAAAAGTAATTTAAAGACAATTTAGGTAACACTTTAGTATACGGACCAATTTTCATTATTAATTATTTATAAGCATGCCTATTATTAACTTATTGGTTTTTTATTAGTACTTAAAAAGCACATATTCTGCATGACCATATTCTACATTCCTAATCCTACCCAAATAGCTTAACTTACAACTACCTTAACTATTTATAAGCAGCAAATTAGGAGTTTATTCAAGCAAAAGTCATAGTTTATTGTTTGTTAATAGCAAGAATTAGACCTTAAAATAAAGTGTGACTGCAATTTTTATGTATAATTTCAAAGAAACACCAAGAAACATTTGCTTAAAGTCAGCATGAAATGGAAGTTGCATTAGTTTTTCTTCTCTATTGTGACGGGGGATTTCACCCTTCAATGGGAGTTTGATTGGCAGGTGATCTGACTAATCATTATGCTGAATCAAAGACTATAGAATACCCAAGACATACACTCATATTGTTTTGAATGGGGAAAAATGAAACGCTCAATATGGCTGCTCTATCGAGCGAAGCCCCTCTTTCTGTGTAAAAGAGCCACTCGCTAACTGGTAATCGCTAAGTCAGTGTGTTACTGCAGCTGCCGTTAGACATCCCGGTTGATATAGAAACAGTCAGCATTCTGAGATTTTCGCTTTGGACTGCACGTGTGCACTGGCTGGTCTAGCATGAAAAATATGCTTTTTTAAACGCTATTGGAGCATAAGAAGCAACAATTATGAGACGGTTGTTGTGAGATTTCATTGGTGGTTTCAAATATGAAATTTAATCTTAAGCTTCCCTTACGAAAAAGAAGTTTATTCAAGTGTGCTATTATTATACTTCTTTTAAACTAAAAATAGAAAAGTATTCTTTTAGTTTACTTTTTATGTACTTCTCAGAAATGGGCTTTATGTACTCCTCAGAAATATACTTAAAATGACATTTAAGTATACTTACAAAAAGTCTAAATATATTTGAGCTATACTTCTGCTCCTAGAATCAGTGTTTTTATTATTATGCTGTAGAGGGTGCTAGTACACATCTTCTGTACAGAATTTCAAAAAAAAGAAAAAAAAAAAAAGAAACAAAAGATACTAACACATGTAATCTAACACGACCATCTGACATGAAACAGCATCAAAACTGTAACGTTATGGAATAAAATGACTGATAAAGAGGTAATAATTACGGTCAAGCTTTGGGGTGTTGATCGACTCCATCTACGTTTTGATTATCATTCTAAATCTAATTCATAGTCTTTTTTCAGTTTTTTGTTCAAAATGTTATTTCTTTATTTTTTATGAAACTTACCCACATTAAAGTGTTTAAAAAAAGAATTCATGAAGCTAGAATAAAATGTCTTTGTTTACAAACAGATACCCTGTTCTTTCTTTGGGTGTTTTGTATGTTCAGATATTCATAAAACAATATATATACAAATTAAAACCTAAATAGAGACATAGTAGTATACTTAAAGTATGATGTAAAGTTCACTTAAAGAAAACTTATGAGTATACTGCAGTATAAAACTACTAAACTAGTAGTTTACTGAGACTATACTTCAAAGTGTACAAAGTATTTAATTAGTAAACTATTAGTATACCTATAAGTTCACTTTATTATAATTGGAGTACAAACTACAAACATAGAGGTAAACTAGTTGTGTACTCAAAGTTTGCTACTGTTATACTTAAAGTATACTTAAAAGTATACTTTTATACACTAGAAAGTGGACCAATTTAGTCCCAAGGAGTATTGAAACTAGAACACTGATATTTGTTTACTTGCTACATAAAGTATACTTAAAATATAATTGAACTTTACTTAAGTATACTTAATAAAATAAACTTGAAGTATACTACTTTTGGCAAGGGTTAGCAAACAGTTTTGGAGAATTTGATGTTTCTCCATTCAAAGATATAGGAGTAGGGATGTTCATTTTAATCGGTTAACCGTTAACCGACCGTTAATAATTTTGACCGATTAATACAATCAGTTAATTGGTTTAAAAAGTCATTTATTTATTCATTTTTTAGTAACTTATCAAAATATAAAAAAAAAGGTTTGCTGCATGGTTAAAATACGCTATGTGTACAGGTCTTTCTCAAAAAAATTGCATATTGTGAAAAAGTTCATTATTTTCCATAATGTAATGATAAAAATTAAACTTTCATATATTTTAGATTCATTGCACACCAACTGAAATATTTCAGGTCTTTTATTGTTTTAATACTGATGATTTTGGCATACAGCTCATGAAAACCCAAAATTCCTATCTCAAAAAATTAGCATATCATGAAAAGGTTCTCTAAACGAGCTATTAACCTAATCATCTGAATCAACTAATTAACTCTAAACACCTGCAAAAGATTCCTGAGGCTTTTAAAAACTCCCAGCCTGGTTCATTACTCAAAACCGCAATCATGGGTAAGACTGCCGACCTGACTGCTGTCCAGAAGGACATCATTGACACCCTCAAGCGAGAGGGTAAGACACAGAAAGAAATTTCTTAACGAATAGGCTGTTCCCAGAGTGCTGTATCAAGGCACCTCAGTGGGAAGTCTGTGGGAAGGAAAAAAGTGTGGCAAAAAAAACGCTGCACAACGAGAAGAGGTGACCGGACCCTGAGGAAGATTGTGGAGAAGGACCGATTCCAGACCTTGGGGGACCTGCGGAAGCAGTGGACTGAGTCTGGAGTAGAAACATCCAGAGCCACCGTGCACAGGCGTGTGCTTTTGAACCAGAAACAGCGGCAGAAGCGCCTGACCTGGGCTACAGAGAAGCAGCACTGGGACTGTTGCTCAGTGGTCCAAAGTACTTTTTTTTCGGATGATGAAAGCAAATTTTGCATGTCATTCGGAAATCAAGGTGCCAGAGTCTGGAGGAAGACTGGGGAGAAGGAAATGCCAAAATGCCTGAAGTCCAGTGTCAAGTACCCACAGTCAGTGATGGTCATAATTTCATTCAGAAATAGGCCTAATGCTGACGCGAAATGTTTACAAACATTACAATAAACACTGCAAACATAGCTAGGCTATACTTGTTGCAGTTTTTCATTCATTTTCTTAATTTATTATTTAAGTAGTTCCCCTCACTCCACAACAAATCCTTTCAATTAAAAGTATTTAGAAAAGAACAAAAATTTAAAATATAAGAAGCTAGCAATATACAGTAAATGACAAGCCAAAAAAATTCATTTAAGCTAAAACGAAACCAATGCTGCGTCTCTCATTCAACACAAAATCAAATGTTTCCATATTCGCAATTTATTTGAATGCCAAATTATTATTTATTATGTACTTCATTCATGTTCCAATATCCACGTAAAACAAAATATTTTGCATAACACCACGGCAGTACTTGATACCACTTAACGGCACAGATTTTACTACATATTTAAACTGAGCAGTGTTTTTATTTATTTATTTTTTTTTCCGTATGTTTGGGTGACTGTATTTTATTATGATAATGAACAGGCTGCATTGTCAAGGTAGCAAAGCTTAACTGTCTGCGAGCATGCAGTGCCAGCGCGATCACTTGAATTTTTTCCTTCCAACAGTGGAAGCAAACCCTTTTAGTCAAAGATAACAGGAATTGTAAAAGGTTTGCCTTTATTTGTGTACACTATTTATTTGTTATATATTAGAATAATATATAATTGATCTATATCTATCTATCTATCTATCTATCTATCTATATATATATATATATATATATATATATATATATATATATATATATATATATATATATATATATATTTATAGTCTAGCTTTGTTTTTCTCCGCTCACAGAAGCACTGCAGGTGCGTGATGTGATGTGATATGACAATGTGACTCCTCATGTTCTGTTGTTTGCTGCTTTTTGTGCATGTAAAATGAATCTCCTGGACACAAATGTTAGTATTTATAACAGGTCACAGACACTTATCCTTTCTAATTTAATTAAATTCTAATTTAAATTAATCTTGTCAGCTAACAGTTAATAATCGATTAATGAGCGTAGGTTGTCGTTTAGGAAAAATAACCAAAATGAACATCCCTATATAGGAGCTAAACTTGCATGCCCAAGACGCGTTTCAAAGATGACTGCTGGGTGACATGACTTGCCTTAAAGGGACTTTGGCCGAATCTGCCATATTGTCTAACAAACAACCCAAACTGGAGAGTTAGATTAAAGTCAGTGGACTATGGTGTATTGACATTTGTCTGCAGTTGAGACAACATAACTCTTATATTCATTCATGTTTATTTCATGCTATAACTAGTGGTAAAGAGGAAGTGATAATCGGTTCACACTCTTGAACTGAGGCGATTGTGTTCTCACGCCACACATTATAACAAAGTTAGGAGCAAAGAGGACACTGACAAATTGGCTGTTTTTAAGAAATTCAAACAGTACATGTGACAGAATGTGACAGATCACTGTAGCGCCTCAGTTCAAGTGGTTCAAATGTGAATCGATCACTTCCTGCTAGTTATAGCATGAAATACACATGAATGAACATCAGAAGGTATGTTGTCTCAACCATGAAAAGACATCAATACACCATTTTCAAGTTCAACTCTACTGAAGTTAATCTATTAACTTTCCTGTCTGGTTTGTTTGTCGGACAAAATATTGTTTTCAGCATTATGATTGGTCAGATCGCCTTTTTTAATGGCTGTATTTCACAATGAAACAGATTATGATTTAACCATGACATGCTGATAAAGCAGATAACACATTCTTACCTTTAACTGTTATCAAATGTGGTGTGCTTTTTGCAGTCGTCACCTTTCTGCCCTGCAGCTTAGCTTGACACATATAGTTATGACTGGACTTTACTGAGAGTGTGAGAGTGTTCCCTTTTATGATTGTTTCACCACTGGAGAAGATTTTGCCTAAATCATTGAACCACATATAATTCCAGTTTTCTGAAACACCTTGAATCACACACTGCAAAGACACTTTTTCACCAGGAAACGCTTCTGTCCAATCAGACTGGATTTTTGGTTCAGGTGGTACTAAAGGAAGAGAAGAAAATGGACCAAACTGTAATGTGAATGAGGTCAGATAGATAATACAGATAGATAATATGGACACCACTATTCAAAAGTTTAAGTTATTATTATTATTTATTATTATTATTTTATGAAGAAATTAATTCTATTCACAATTTTATTATCATGTTAAGAAATATTTATTGAGAAGCGAATCAGCATTTCAGAATGATTTCTGAAGGATCGTGTGACACTGAAGACTGGAGTAATGATGGTGAAAATCCAGCTTTGACTCACAGGAATAAATTGCATTATATATGCAAGTAGATAATCTTTTTAATAATATTTTTCCTAATACTGTTTTTACTGTATTTTACTGTACATTAAAAAATATATATTACTGACCCCAAACTTTTGAATCTTGTAGAATATATCCAAGTTGGTTTTGTTAATAAAGCATTTCCCAACAGCAACAACAACACATGATAATTGGTTCTACAATTTAATCAGAATCATTGGTATGATTGAAATTACCTTTGACATTCAGTTGAAATGCATTACTTTGTTGAGTAGTTACTTGTCTGTTTTTGAGTTTTCCTTTACAGGAATATTTTCCAGAGTCAGAGTGTTTTAAAGTGATTGCTAAGACACTGTTGTTTTCTGAAGTCCAGGTATCTTTCATCCACTGGAAGGTCCAGCCTGAAGAACCACCTTCAATTTCACACTGCAGATTGATGTTTTCATTTGGGAAAAACTCTGTCCATTTAGGATCCATAGTCAGCTTTGCTTTAGGAGGATCTGCACAGAAAAAGATAATACAAAAGCCAGGCCAATATTATTTATACTCCATAATTGCACGTTGACTTTTCAGCCCATACCAGAATCGGCATTGGTGCTGGGACTGGTATATCTAGTAAAAAGAGAAATTTTAAAACACACACACACACACACACACACACACACACACAAACACACACACCATATATATATATATATATATATATATATATATATATATATATACAGTGGGTACGGAAAGTATTCAGACCCCCTTAAAAGTTTCACTCTTTATATTGCAGCCATTTGCTAAAAAAATTTAAGTTCCTTTTTTTTTCCTCATTAATGTACACACAGCACCCCATATTGACAGAAAAACACAGAATTGTTGAGATTTATTAAAAAAGAAAAACTGAAATATCACATGGTCCTAGGTATTCAGACCCTTTGCTGTGACTCATATATTTAACTCAGGTGCTGTCCATTTCTTCTGATCATCCTTGAGATGGTTCTACACCTTCATTTGAGTCCAGCTCAATAAATTCATTTGAGTCCAGCGAAATAAACTACGTGCTTGATGCAACGTCATGGTCAGTTAAGTAATGAAGTTACCAAAAAGGCGATTAAAGCTGCCTTAAAATGATGCATGCATTAAATATATTTTATATGAGTCATATTTAAGAAAATTAAATGGTTTTCAGAACTGTCTTGGAGCAGCAGGGACGTGCACAGACATTTTGAAGGACAGGGGCTTAAAGGGTTAGTTCAACCAAAAATGAAAATTAACCCATAAATTACTCACCCTCAAGGCATCCTAGGTGTATATGACTTCCTTCTTTTTACATGAATCCAGTCGGAGTTATATTAAAATTATCTTTGATCTTTGAAGCTGTTTAAAGGGTTAGTTCACCCAATTAAAATTAGACTGTTTTATTTACCATCGAGGCATTCTAGGTGTATATGACTTTCTTCTTTCAGACGAATCCAGTCAGAGTTATATTAAAAATAGTCCTGGCTATTCCAAGCTCTATCATTGCAGTTAGCAGGTGTTGCAGTTGAACAGTTCACAAGTTGTCAAATAAAGCGTGGGCATTCATAATAAACGTGACTCACATGGCTCAGAGGGGTTAAAAAAGGCCTCCTGAAGTGAATCCAAACATTTTTTTTTTTATTAATTCATTAAAACAACATCCATTCAAACAAACAAAACAGGGAAGGGGGAGCAACAGACACGTTAATATTTTTACAATCTGAAAGAAGAAGGAAGAAAAACACTTTATGGTCATTCCTTTATATAGTCCAAATTTTAGAAGAAAAACATTGTCATGCATCGATGGTACTAGGCTTAGCCTTGTTCATTCATGCTGTTGTACATTCACAAGCCACTATTTTAGGCTATGGATCTAAAATGTTTTTGCACACGTGCGGAGTAAACCAATTTTGTATTATTGTCTTCTTTGCAGCTGTAAAACCAGAAAACAACATTCTCTTCTTTAATGAACTTATACAGGAGTTAGAATTGTCGTTGAGAAGACATAAACATGGATTAGACATGTAATCAAGGTCGATTGCAGTTTCATTTTAAACCTCTTGTAAGGAGTATGCTCTATGGATGACCCTGCTCTATGGATGGCCGTCATACAAGTCACCGCACATGTCCATGCCCAACGTAGAACAAGAGGGCTGGACAAATGGCCGACTTCCACATAAAAAATCGAGGTTGTGCCATAAGGGTGTGTTGTTACAAAATTTGAAAGGTCCTCCCACCAAACATTCCACCCTTTTCCAGGTCCTAATAGTTGGCCACAACCGGGCCAACATTATATTTATCATTTTTATTTCCTGTGCCAGCAAATAAAATATCTTGGAGCCTATGTGGTTTAACCTTGTCAGCTTCGATTACTCTCCATGAAGCTTTAGAGGATCAACCCAAATATGAAGAGCCCCAAATCAAAATGACAAACAATACAATTAAAAATTTGGCACAGCCAATCTATCGTTTGGCACAGCCAAAGTATAGGACGCTGCAATGTGGCAAGCTTTATTCTGGGTCGTCCACCACTCCGGACAAACTGGGAAAGCATTAAAACTGATCTCCCTATAGCAACCTGGAGGAGGGGAAAGCGGCAACACCGAAAAAAGAAAACTAAGCTGAGGCAACAAATTCACCCTGACAGTGGAGACCCTGCCCTGAAGAGAGACCTCAAGATCACTCCATCCCTGAGCATCACCTCTGATCCCAACCAAAATGCTTTTAAAATCGTTTCTGGCAAATCCACAAATGTCTCCACACATAGTAATACCCAAACAGATGAAAGAATCCCCAACAGGAACGAATAGGGGACAGGAGAGCCAACCCCAGCACTGCCAATTGGCATTAAAGCAGATTTGGTCCAACTCATCCTGCACTTCGACAATTTACCAAAGTGGTCAAACTCCTTAACCATACCTGTTATTGACATATCAAAAAGATCTAAATATAAGATAATGTCATCAGTGTACAACAAAATAATGCTTATGGTCATGAATCCTAATCAGTAAGCGTCAGATCTCCCAATGGCCTGTGCTAGTGGTTCAAGGGATAAACAATAACCAGCCTGGTCCTCCTTGATCAAGCCATGAACCACACTCTCCATGTGAGGCAAGAGCCCCAGCACAAACTTCTAGATCTCATAGGATGAGTGACACTGGTCTGTAGCCAGAACAATTTAACGAATCCCCACCCCTTCCAAGAAGCAATGATATCAAAGATGCACCCCGGTCTCTATGAAATGTACCACACTCGACCAGAAAATTGAATGATTCAAGCATTAGAGTCCCCACCACATCCTACATCCCCAATTACAATTCAGGAGGAAGGCCATCCAGGCCCGGTGACCCGCCCCTCCGAAGGCTTCCTTGTGCCCCATGGAGCTCCACCAAACCCAACGGGGCCTCCAAAGAGTCTCCACCCATCCGTGTGATCCGAGGCAGTTCCAATTCATCCAAATACTCTCTACAAACTGACCATCAAAATCGGTTTCAGTTTTGTACAGATCCGTGCAAAACCCCTTAAATATGTTGCCAATTAACATAGGATCTGTGGTCCCTTGGTCATCCGAAGAACTCATTGCATCAATGTATGCCTCAGACCCACACTCCCTCAGCCTGAGGGCCTACAAGTGGCCAGGTTCCTCTGACCGGAACAATATTCTTGCCTCGTCCTATGTAAAATAAACTCCGCCTTTGATTGTGAAAGTAAGTCATATTCCTTTTTCAAGGAGGACAGCCGTGCAGCCTGCCAATCAGAAAAATTCTGCCTTTGTAAGTTCTGTAACAACTGGATCTTATTTTGTAATTGTGCAAATTGGAGGGTTTTCGTCCTTGCAAAAGCAGAAGAAAAAGATATACAGAATCCTCGCACTGCACACCTCATCCCCCACAACATTCGAGGGGTCCACATCACAAGATACAACAATTTCGAGAAACTCCTTTATATGATCTTCTAGCGAATTAATGAATGTCTGATTGTTTAGCAATGATGTGCCAAGACGCCATGCAGGGGCCCTGGTCCCAATAATGGAAAGGTGAACACTACAAAACACTGTAGAGTGATCAGACAATAAAATTGGTAATATAGAGATGGAAGAGTTAGATGAAATCAGAGATGGGCTGAGAAATATGTAATCTATCCTAGAGAAAGTCTTATGTCTATTAGAAAAAAAGTGAAGTGCTTAGATGTAGTATTCTGGATTCTCCAAAGATGGATTATATTAAGTTCCATGATAAATTTATTGAATAACTTAGAGGATGGGTTAGCTGTAGTATCAGGGTGAGATTTATCCAGTGCAGTCATTTAAAATCACCACCCATCACTAAAGGACAATCAATCTGCTCAAGTAATATATTTGAAATATTTGTGAAATTGCAAGTATTAAATTTACATTCGGGCAGTAAATGGAGACCAGTGCCAACCTGTTATGTATTTTACAGCGTATAAAAACAAATCTACCTTCATCATCATTCCCGGTATGTTCAATAGTTAAATTTAACCTCCTATCGATTAAGATAAGCACCCCCTTAGATGTATTACGGGCACAAGAGAAGGCTGCCAGTTGCATTGTGCCACATCGCATTGTTTTAAATGGGTTTCTTGTATCAGGGCACAGGAAATCGATTTACTGTGCAAAATATTCTAATATCCAGGTACGTTTAATAGGAGAATTTAGGCCATTCACATTCAATGATAATATATCCAGAACCTGCATTGTGTGCTCGCAATTTCAAGATTACGACTGCCTGAAGAGAAACAAAAGCAATGCCATACTGCCAGTGACATGTAAACATTAGTATGTATCCTTTTAATGCTTTTAAAAGAAAAGCAAAATAAATAAAGTATTGATGTCTGTTGAAGGGCATAGAAAAAAACACATAGTACAAAAGCAAAAGCAGACCGCATATTACCAAGAGTTTAGGTCTGCATAAACAAAAGAAACAAATGTTGATGCGTGACCAGTCCACTTCAATGCAAGACATGTCCCCAAAAGGCCCACTGAGCCAAAGGCTTAGAGATTGAACCTGCGTCTCCATTAGCCCGAAAATTAGTAATAAAAAATTAAAATAAATATAATAAATCATTATTATTTACCAGTCAGTGGACAAGCGTAGAGGACAGGGGAACAATTCCAAAATTAAATTAACAAGTGTCCATGGCCACCTTGTTATTGTCCTCTTCAGGGCAGTTAGGATCACCACAAACCTCATCTCTTTGAGCTGAAAGGAAGTAGATGGTAGCCGCTGTCTTCCCTCTGCTTTGTAGCGCTGCCGAATACGTCTTCGGTGACAGTGAAGTAACAAAATCCTCAGCCTTTTGAGGAGAGTTGAACATCATCTGCTCACCTTTGTGAATTATTTCAATAACAAACTCATAAAAAAATAATAGCTTGACACCAACCTCCGTCATCTTCTTCAAGACTGGATTAAAGCTCTTTCTCTTGGTAGTTGTGGCTGGACTAAAGTCAGGAAAAAATATTAGCGTGACATTGTCCTGCGTATATTTCACCAGATATGCCTGCCGAGCACCTTTCAGGATCACCAACCTGTCATGCCATCTTAGTACATGGAAGATGAGAGTATGTGGCAGATCAGAGTTTTTCCTTCCATACACGCTTACACATACATGCGATGGGTCCGGTCAATCTCGATGCCACGGCCTTTCAGTGAGGGGATCCACTTGGAAAGATTAGCTCTGATGAAGCCAGCTGCATCGGAGCCCTCTGCCCCCTCCTGCAACCCCACCAGTCGTACGTTATTTCTCCTGCTCCTATCTTCAGTGTCCATCATTTTCAGTTGTTCCAGCTGATTTTTTGCAGTTTGTGACTGTTCTCCTATCCTGACATGCAGCTGCCTGAACGGAATCTACCCGGTCCAGTGTCTGCTTTGCTGCATTGGCTAGCTTTTCAACTTCTGCTTTTAGCTCTTTTACAGAATTTTTGGTCGTTTGTATGTCCAAATGTAGATCACAGAGTGCTGGAGTCAGTTCAGTGTCTATTGCTTCTCTTATAGTTGAAGCCACAACCGAATCGAGAGTACTTTGTTGCTCTTTGAGCGCTAGCTTGATACCGTTAGTTATAGCAGTGTCCAGATGCTCTCTGGAGATGGTGGAATCTTTGAATTTTTTCTTTATTGGCGATTGTTCAATCTATCTTTCCTGAACATCCTTGACTGCTGGGGTACTCATAGTGGGCTAGGTAAAGAGTAGTTAAAAATTTAACTATAATAAACACTTTTCTCTCACTTCTGTTATCTGTCATATGCAGAACCCATTCCAGCAGATGACACCCCTTACCAAAAAGTAGTATACTTCAAGTTTATTTTAATAAGTATACTTAAGTATAGTTCAAGTATATTTAGACTTTTTGTAAGTATAAGTCAAGTATACTTAAATGTCATTTTAAGTATATTTGTGAGAAGTACATAAAGCCCATTTCTGAGAAGTACATAAAAAGTAAACTAAAAGCATACTTTCCTATTTTTAGTTTAAAAGGAGTATACTAATAGCACACTTAAATAAACTTCTTTTTCGTAAGGGACAGCACGTATGTGCAGCATGCAGCTCTGCGATATGCTAGTCTCGTGAGTTTGTTTATAGGAGCAAAGGAAGCAAAGTTTCATTACTTTAGCAAAGGAAGCCAGTCTCCTTTTGGTTTATATCGAAATCCTCTGACATTTTTCTTTGCAAATCCTCGATTTGTACTTCTAATTCATGACTGATGTTTTGTTTTGTTCTCTCTCCACATACATTACTCGAAATAGCAGGGCTCGCAAAATTTCAAAATCGCAAATAGAACTTAGGTAACACAAACTTAATATAATGGAAGCCAAAAATGAATTAAAGTAGCCTGAATAAAAAAAAAAAAAATTAATAAAAGACATTGGCTGAACTTTACTGAGGACAAATCAGCATAATAAAAAAACTTTTGCTTTTGATTGCTTTTTTCTTCAAATAACAAGTCAAGAGAGTAGGGGTGGAATGGATCACAAAACCCATGGCTCGGATAATATTGCATTACTCTATCAGATTTTGAGTAACAGATCAGATAATTTTGCAGATGAGCAAAAAATAAAAAATAAAAAATTGGTTCTTTATTATTTAAATAACAGAATACTCCTTTGATACCAAAGCAAAAACTAGTAGCATATAGGGATGTAACGATTTACTATTCACGTTGCGGATTTCACAGTACAATTTTCTCACTATTTTTCTTTTTAACAAAATGAGATTTGAGACAAATTTTAAATGAAAAAGTGTCCTTTTGTTATTTCTCCAACAAAATACTGCACATTTCTTTGTGAAACTGAAATATGTCAAATAATAAAACTAACTTGAAATTTTTAAACAAATCCCAAATCAAATAATTAAATAATAAAAATAAAATAAATCTCTTCATATTGACAAACTAAGGCTTTGGTTGTGCTTTTTCCATTTAAAATCAGAGGCAACCACTGCATTTTAATCATGATCCAAACAAAGATGCTAAATACATTTTATTTAGATTGAAATTGTTTATATAATTTTCTAAATTTGAAGCAAAAACAGAATGGTCTGATTTTAGCTTTGTGAAAGCTTGTGAGACGCAAATGTCACTCTCTGACAGCAGGTGCCATTAATGGAACAGCAGGTATTTATAGGCTGCTGCCCCTTTAAGATCAAATGCACGGCTCCAATGCAATGATGCAGAGTGTTGTCAACTTAGCAATTTTGTTGCTAAATTTAGCAACTTTTCAGACTACCCTAGCAACTTTTTTTTTTCTTCAAAAAGCACCTAGCAACAAATTTAGCTATTTTTTTAAAAAGTTTTTGGCAACTTTTAGCAACTTTTGTAAAGTGACTCAAATGATAAAAAGGCACATATTTTCAACTAAATGACACAAAAAGAGGAAACCATTGAACAGCTAGCCAGCCAAGCAGCACATCAACCTGGAGAGAGCTGGAGAAAGATGCGTAACATTACAAACATCAAATGTGCATTAAGTTGCTAGTTCCAATTGGTCAATAATACATGCACATTTATGATACAGCATGTTATTTGCTTGTATATATAATTGGTGTTCAGTTAGGTACACTGTAAGAAAAAAATATGTAGAAACACTCAAAAAGGTATTAGTCATTTTCTGCCATGATGGTATCCATTAACCCTGTTACCTTAAAACACAAAATACAATGTGGAATTTAAAACACAGGTAAAACACCTGTGAAAAATAAATACAGATTGTTCTTTCATATTAACAGTACATTGTAGTCTATTTTTACAGACTTTCGTATAGCATACTAACTACCAATACATTGCTTAAAACTATAATTGTTCAGAAGGTGCAGTTTTACTAGTTAGGTAATAAATGGATTTCCAGCACTAAAAATCTCTTGCAGTAGCTCTGCTAATAAATTCATTTTAAAAATGGCTATCCTTGTACAGCTATGATCACCTGTTTCTCCATCTTGGCTTAGCTTTCAATTTTGTTACAGGAAATGATGTGCATAACCAGCGGCGCACTTGCTGCGTTCTGAAAAGTTTAGATGTTTCTAATTTAATTTTCTACCTGTTAGATTGTGTTTTATTTACATCTAAATAAATTATTTTTTACATGCAACATAGATAAGGTCATATAAAGTAGCTCCAGGCAATATTGTAATCCTAAAATTCACGTACTTGCAAACTCTTTGTATGCATTATGGTTAATGCATGCTCGAGTAGACGATTGTTTATATATAATATAATAAATAAAAAGAAAACAGATAGAACAGAAAATGATTAAAGCAAGCTAGTGTTAGAGGTATTTTTTTATAATTGTATAATAAATGAAAAGAAAATAGATAGAATACAAAAAGATTAGAAAGGTAGTTAGATTTTTTTTTTTTTTTAAGAATAGAATTTGAATAGTTTGTGCTAAAGTTAGAGGGTCAAATAAATATGGAAGAGATGTGTATTAAGCCGATTCTTGAAGATGGCTAAGGACTCAGCTGCTCGGATTGAGTTGGGCAGATCATTCCACCCGGAGGGAACATTTAATTTAAAAGTCTGTAAAAGTGACTTTGTGCTTCTTTGGCATGGCACAATCAAGCGACGTTCACTTGCAGAACGCAAGCTTCTAGAGGGCACATAAGTCTGAAATAATGAATTTAGGTAAAGGGGTGCAGAGCCAGTGGTGGTTTTGTAGTCAAACATCAATGCCTTGAATTTTATGCGAGCAGCTAATGGTAGCCAGTGCAAATTGATAAACAGAGGTATGACGTGTATTCTTTTCAGCTCATTAAAAATTAATCTTGCTGCCGCATTCTGGATTAATTGTAAAGGTTTGATAGAACTGGCTGGAAGACCTGCCAAGAGAGCATTGCAATAGTCCAGCCTGGACAGAACAAGAGCTTAAACAAGGAGTTTTGCAGCATGTTCCGAAAGAAAGGGCCTGCTCTAATGTTGAAGAAAGCAACTCTGCAGGACCGGACAGTTTTAGCAATGTGGTCTGAGAAAGTTAGCTGATCATCAATCATAACTCCAAGGCTTCTGGCTGTTTTTGAAGGAGTTATGGTTGATGTGCCTAACTTGATGGTGAAATTGTGATGAAACAATGGGTTTGCTGGAACCACAAGCAGTTCTGTCTTGGCAAGGTTGAGTTAAAGATGATGGTCCTTCATCCAGCAAGAAATGTCTGTTAGACAAGCTGAGATGCGAGCAGCTATCGTCGGATCATCAGGACGGAATGAGAGGTAGAGTTGAGTGTCATCAGCATAGCAATGGTATGAAAAGCCATGTTTCTGAATGACAGAACCTAATGAAGCCATGTAGACAGAGAAGAGAAGTGGTCCAAGAACTGAGCCCTGAGGCACCCCAATAGTTAGATGTTGCGACTTGGACACCTCACCTCTCCAAGATACTTTGGAGGACCTATCTGATAGGTAAGACTCAAACCACTGGAGTGTGGTTCCTGAGATGCCCTTTGCCAGTAGGGTTAACAGGAGGATCTGGTGGTTAACCGTGTCAAAAGCAGTGGATAGATCAAGCAAGATAAGTATTGAAGATTTGGATTCCGTTCTCAACTTGGTTGAACACAGCTTGTTCAAATGTTTTTGCAATGAAAGGAAGAAGGGAAACTGGTCTGTAGTTCTCTAAAAGAGGTGGGTTGAGGGTGGGTTTCTTAAGTAGTGGAGTTATACGAGCCTGTCTAAATGATGAGGGGAAAATACCAGTTTTCACAACTGCAGGAGAAATGGCTTGAAGGAGATGAGATGGAATAGGATCAAGCTGACAAGTAGTAGGATGATAAGAAAGGATGAGTTGGAGACTTCTGCCTCAGAGAGTGAAGAGAAGGATGTGAATGAGTGTATGTTTGCTGGTGAGATGTGCTTGATGGATTGTGGTGTGGAAAATTGTGCACTGATGTTTTTAATTGCATTAATGAAAAACGTGGCAAAGTCGTCAGTCACTAGAGATGAAGCAGGAGGGGGAGGAGGAGGACAAAAGAGTGAGGAAAATGTTTTAAAAAGCATGCAAGAGTTAGACGAATTGTTAATTTTGTTATGGTAGTATTTCCTTAATTAAATGTTGTAAAAAATCAGTTTATAAAGATGTTACTTATATTACTTTTACAAATTAAAATATTTAATGTTTTATATTATTTTCATGAACAAATAACACTTAAAAATATATTTTGCTGAGATTTGTGTAATGGTCATGCGATGGCGTCATCACACAATGACATCACAACCTCATTTAGCAACTTTTAGCAACTTTGTCATGATCCTGGCTCTTTCCTTCTCTTTTCTCATCCCTTGCCTCCCTCTGCTGGTTGTTTTATGTCCTAATTTCTCTTCTTTCACTCTTACCCACTATCTCTACCCCTCATTACCGTCAGCTGGATCTCATTCTCTCATCATCACACCTATTCTCCATCTGCCTCTTTTGCCCTAGCTATATCTAGCTCTCTTTTTCGTGTCTGTGTTGTCGGATTATTGTTTGACCTAGATGCACAGAGCAGAGTGTATCCGTGACTTCTCTGTAGTTGTTTCTTGTCTTGTCTTGTCTTGTCCAGTCCAGTCCTGTCCTGTCCTGTCCTGTCCTGTCCTGTCCTGTCTAAGTAGTGTTTACACATTGAGCCTCAGTTTTTGCTGTTGTGTTTACCTATTCTGTGCTGTACCCAGCGGTCTTCGCTGAGGGTTGCAGAGAACTTCTCATCTCGCCAGTACTCCAGATCTCTCTGTTCAAGAGCTGCCCGGATCTGCGGCTGATATCCTCTGTTACCGTTTTGAGAAGAAGCAGTCAAGCACATCCTTATTTGCTCATTAAAAAGACTGCACCTGCTATCGTCTCTGGCCCCCTCTGTCTCATTACAAACTTCCCTTGAAAATTAGTTGGGAACACTGATGATGCACTTGAGATTTCTTTCACCACTGTTTACATTCACTCAAGACCTAACTGACTGTATTTACAAAAATACTTGCCGAGACAATTTTTTGTGTTCATTCAGATGCAAGGATATGTGAAAGAGGAATCAATTCTCTGTATGATCATTGTCTGAAATGCGGCTCTGTGCGCACTTTAAATGAGGCCAGAAGCTCTGCGCTTTACTAAAACCCACCCTTTACACCCCTCTCTGGAACAACGTCATGAAACCACATCATTTCACCAACAAAGAGAACTTATCAGAAAACTAATAAGAAGTAAGTCACT
Organism: Cyprinus carpio; assembly: GCF_018340385.1. NCBI lineage: Eukaryota > Metazoa > Chordata > Actinopteri > Cypriniformes > Cyprinidae > Cyprinus > Cyprinus carpio. The sequence continues at coordinate 4,533,605 of NC_056594.1, read as the reverse complement.
GGAACTAGCGTGATCACAAATCAAACATGATAAAAGCGGCCATTTGTTTTCCATGTTTTGTTAAAGATTTAAATCCAAAAGCATTGATGTTATACAATAATAAGTGATACATTGATAATAATGAATTAATTTATCAGGATTAAAAATTAGTCACAGAAATAAAGCGGTATGAACCGTTATTTCACAACAGAAAGAGGACACATAGTCAAGTCTGTTTCTGTTTATTTGTAGTCACAGTATACATCACATTTAGAAAAAAAAATATAATTTCTTTCCATCAAAAAATACAACCTGAGTAGCAAAGGCTCCTGAACAAAACAATTATTATGATATTTTTTATGACATATGCAGAACCGAGACAAGACGAGACAGATAAAATATGTTACTAAAAAAATACACGATTGTGAAAGTCTGGATGAGAAGATCTCTCGCTATGATTTCTCACGTCTGATTTCTTCAAGCGGTCGTAGGCTATTTAGCATATTTACTAATGGCTAGCGTGCATAGTCTTTTGCGTCGCTATTTCTGCCTTGTATGTGATCATAATCCACATCGGATCTCAAACAGAAGTTATGTCAAACACTGAAATTGAGTTTTGAGCTAAAATTAATGTAAAAGTCTTTAATGCTGGTGTTTGCTGTTAACTTTCTGAAATTATTCGTGGCGCTGACGCTCTCCAGACGTGGAGAAACTCCACCTTTGTTCATAATGACTCCTCTAGCCCCAGCTGGCCCGCTTTGGCCCAAGATTTTTGTCAGACCAAAAAACCCAGGCAATTGGCCCAGAGGAACCACCGACAAGGCACGATCAACCCCTGGAAGTGACAATGGAAGCACGACTGGCCCTGGCACGCACTTCCAAGACCTGGAAACTCGACTAATGTGGGCTACACTGCTGTGCACACCTGCGCGGAGACGCGGAGGGGAGAAAGGCATCGGGGAACTCAACGTTTCCCAACCCGACCTGATATTTAGATTTTTTATTTGGTTGACAGGGAAAGCTGTATGCAAACAGAAACGCACACATTATACACACTAAAAAACGCTGGTTGATTTTTTCAACCCAACTGCTGGGTTGAGACTGCTTGGTAAGGACGTTGGGTTGAAAATTGGTCTTGATCTATAACTCAGCGGTGCTGGGTTGGGAACGTGGACGTGAAAGAGAGCACGCACGTCACAATAACATCGGACGACAACAGTGCGAGAAGCCGCTATTTTCTCAGTGTCTTCAGATGGAAGCGAATGAAAGACGGTTTATGGTAAGTAAAGATTAAAAATGTAAAGTCATCAGTCATTGTTTGAGTCTGGTAGTATTTTGAGATTTTATGGTAGGCGGAAATAATCCAAAAAGAGCTTATATTGAAAAATATGCGGTTGCGGTTTTTGCCTCAGAAATAAGTTAACGTTAGTCTTAACGGCCTCTATTACTGAACGGAAGAGGTACTTTTAATTTAAAGTTAGTTAGTGTCTTATGTCGTAATTACATATGATTTTAAAGGGTTCATATGATTCTGCAAAAACAAACAAAAAAAAAAAAACATTATTTTGTGTATTTGGTGTAATGCAATGTGTTTATGCAGTTTAAGGTTAAAAAACACATTATTTTCCATATAATGTACATTATTGTTTCTCCTCTATGCCCCGCCTTTCTGAAATGCGATGATTTTTACAAAGCTCATCGATCTGAGAAAGCAAGGTGTGCTCTGATTGGCCAGCTACCCAGTGCGTTGTGATTGGCAGAATGCCTCAAGCGTGTGACAGAAATGTTACGTTCCTTAACATACTGTGATGCCGTCTCCCAGCAGCACGAGACTCAGTCCAGCTGCTCTGCTCGTGCACATCCCATCATCGGTTCTCTTTTAGCAGTTGAGTCAATGTACTGTTAGGAGTAACTGAATAACTCGGGATATTGGTTTATTTGATTTGATGAACTATTGGATATTGGTTTATCACTGTGGTGAACTGGTTCAACCGGTCCACTAAGAAGATCCGGTTAAATATAAGATTTGTTCACAATCCGGACATCACTAGATGAGACAAAACCAGTAAAACCCATTACAAACGAGGCATTTGTTGCATCCAGTGAGGACATAATTACTGATTATAATGAATTTTTACGCGTTGCGTTGCGTATTGCGCTGCGTAAACATAGAATCATGTCTGCATTTGTGATCTGAGAAACAACAAGCCTACTCTACACTACTCAAAACTCGCGTTTGAATCATCATTGGCAAATTATTTACATATAAAAGTACTTACAGGTTGTGAGTCAGAAGCCCCAGAATGTCCTTGCAAAGTTTGAACTGCCCAACTTTATAGAAACAGCCGTTGTGCCACAGACACATTGCAGGTTGCTGGTTCAGGAAACAGTCCTCATCCTCCGTAAAATGCACAGCACACATCTGAATATTTGGTTTGGACTGTACTGGAACAGTGTTGAAATACAACTTAACCACTGTTTTCTAGTCGTGTCCTCTTTTGGAAGGCCAAACAAAGTAGTTTCTCTTTCACAATGAAACACAGCGACTCCACAACATGGCGGCGGCGGCGACAACAGCGAAAATAAAAGGTACGCCTTCCCACATAGTGATGTAGAGATGTGGGGGCGTGTTAAAACGAGCCATTTTAAGGGGGGTGTGGTTGACTCTTAAAGAATATCTTTAAGAATATTTATTTTTATAAAGAATATATCTTTGGATTTGAGACTTTAGTCTTTGCAACTTTACAGATCTTATTTATGCACCAAGAGCTTGTAACACTCCAAAGAGAAAAGAAAAATTTAAATCGCATCATATGACCTCTTTAAAATATTTATATTTTAGAGATGTTAATAGAGGGTTATTAACATATTTACATGTTAATTTGTCATCTCCTTTTTTCACGGTTAAACTGAATGTAGTTTCCTAAATGAAACGGCCTTATGTAATAAAGTCTAGCCTAATTATTTTAAGGCTGATGAAGTGATAATTATTAAAGTAATGTTTTGCATGTTATATTTCAGACTTGTTGAGCTTGTGTTTTCATTGTTCCCATGCTGGGAGTTAACAACACAGAAACCTGCTTGTGTGAGGAGGAGGCGATTTTCTCAGCTTCTTCAGAAGAGAGGGAAAGACGGTTTAAGCAAGTAAAGTTCATAATTCCATCATGTTATTATTATTATTATTATTATTATTATTATTATTTTTTTTACTAAGAGTACAAGAATGTTTGTTTTTGTAGATGCTGAAAGCCAGAAGCATAGGATAGCATCATTCTTTTGAGACTGATGTGAGTTATTTTAAGAAAATAAATGTTTTCATTGTCTCTTGCCTGTTTACTTCACATTTTGATGCAACAACAGTATGATTACGTGCTCATACTCTATTTAAACCACGGATCTGTTTAAATCTAGATTAAAAACACACCTCTTTGGCCAAACATTCAAATAATGCATCTCATAATTTGATAATAATCTGATCAAATCCACATTATTATTCTTTAGCTTGGGTGAAACTAATTAGTGTTAATCGTCTGTTTGTTTACATCTTTTATTGATTTTTCTGAACATTTCTGCCGTATGCACATAAACTGACAGTCACCACTGATAAGCTAATACTAAATATTGTAGCAACGTAATTTTCTGTAAAGTAGCTTTGCAATGATTTGTATCGTAAAAAGCGCTATACAAATAAACTTAAATTGAATTGAATATATATATATATATATATATATATATATATATATATATATATATATGTGTGTGTCTTTATGTTGTTTGTACATTATGTTGAATTTTAAATTATTGCAATATAAAAGTATATTTAAAAACTTTAATGTTAGGCGGGATTAATCGCAATTGATTTCAGAAAAATGTGCGATATATACACACACACAACCACACACACACACACACAAAGACACACACACACACACACACACACTGTAAATAAATATTTGTGATATTTATTTACCTTTTAGAGTTAAAGTGTAACTAGCACTTTTTTCTGACTCAGAAGCTCCTTTTTTTGCTTTGCATTCATATGTTCCACTGCCTCTCACAGTTATGCTGGGCTGATGTTCACTAAGATCAGCTGAGTCCTTGTACCAGTCATACTGTAACCCCGTTGGTTCCTCAGGGACCTCACAGTGCAGAGTGACTGTCTCTGTGCTGTACAGCACCGCATGAGATGGATTCAGAGTAATCTTCGGCTTGGAAATCTGAATAGGAGGTTCTAGGGGATGAATAATTCTTAGGTTAGAGATGCTAAATACACAATTGTATTAAAAAGTGACTTGAAACTTGAAACAGTTAAAATAGTCATTATAAGTTCACATACAAACCAGAAACCAGTATAAAAAAATATGAATCTCACCACCAGTGCTGTCTTGAGATGTTACTTGCACAGTCACTGCCACTATAAATTAACACAAATATTCAGAGATTCATCTCACTATGAAAAGGCGTTACAGTAAAGTGATAGTTTTAGTTTTATTGGTTTCTATTATATTAATAATAATTAATATACCAAATATTGCATCTTACTTATCAAAAGGAGGATATTAAACCTTTCCATTTGCAGATGCAGTCAAAGCAGAGTCGGCAGTGAACAAAGATCTCTCATGAGTAAGAAAAGCTTCCTGTTATAACCACTATTAATGTAAACCTGACAGGAAATCATGACGTCATATCTACTTCCATTTAACCTAAAAAGCGGAATAAACGTACAGGTTGAGTGATATTTTAAATCACAAATTTCTGTTTTCAATTGTATTAAAGTGCTGTGTGTTTGTCTGTGTGAGAGGCAGACAAAGGGTAAATTATTATGTAACAATATAATGTTATGTCATGTAACCAAAAAGTGTTGTAGATCCATGAGTGTGTTTAAAAACATTTAATATTTAATTTTTACTGATATGCATGCATAATTTCCAATTCTTAAGTTCTTTTATTGTTCTGTTTTTTTTTGCTTTGTTTTGTGGGTGTGGTTCAAAGAATCATTGTTCCAAAAAATGTTGATGAATGCAAAGTTTTATGTGAATTTTTGTTCCTTCAACCTTGTTGTGTCAGTAGTCCAGTTGGGGTGCCTTAAGATAACCAAAGGCCTCTGGCCCCCCACTGCTCTGCGTAAAATGTGAACATAAGCGAATATGCAAATGCACTCTTTGCCACAAGGTGGTGCTTGTGGAACAGCAGAATTGCATTGAAAGGAAAATGCCATCAAAACTTTCCTGACTGAAATGTGAGTTTACAGATATGATTTAAACACCATTAATCTCACAAAATATTAATTATTAACCATCAGAGCAAAACACAAGGCATATTGACATAAATGTGGGTTATTTGGTGATTGCTAACTGCGTTTTTATTTTGAAACATGACATGCTCACATTTAATTAGTTAAATCACAGCCGTATAAAGTGTAATGATCACATTTAAGCAATAGGACAATTCTTATTTTTCCATCCCTGGATTTAAAATGGAGACTTTGAGACCCAGATTTAAAATTGACACTATTTATGGGACACAAATGACACACAGGTTACATCCAAGTAAGTTACTGAACTCTCACTGTATGACGTTGTTGTACAGTCCAGTTCCTTTCACACAGCAGTGTTGTGTTTCTGTTGATATGCATGTTGACATAAAGATAGTCTCGTGCTGCGGTTATTTACTAGGGAATGCATTGTACATTCTGCTTACAGTATATCGATGGAACATGTGAAACATACCAACTATACAAACTGTGTGGGGCAGGGCTGACCCGGGATCTGTTAAAAACTTCAGAAAATGCAGATTTTTCCTAACTTTACTATAACATAACATAACATAACATAACATAACATAACATAACATAACATAACATAACATAACATACAGATAATATCATAAGTAGTAAACAAATTAATAAATAAACAAGTGTGACATACAATCACCTGAAGAATAATAAAAATTAAATGAGAAATTACAGTGCAAATCAACAAAAAAAGTGCAAAAAAAAAAAAAAAAAAGATTATATTTTCAAAATTACAGATCAGTTTCAAAACTGAACATGCCTGGATTTCTTTGCAGCAAATATGGAATGCCTAAAATAGTCTAACAGGCAACAAAGGCAACACAATATAGGCTACATATTGTAATTTATTTGTAGGTGTTAGCCAGCAAGCTAGCTAGTAGTTAGCATACACGTTTCATTTCCATTTTGTGAATACAGTGGAAAATGGCATACTTCAATTATTTTAATTCATAAATGCTATATTATAGTCCTAGTCATGGCCTTTTTGGTGAATTAAAAGCAAGCAGTAATTTAACTGAAATTAAAACAACATTACAGAAGCTTACATTAATTTGAAAGAAAATAAAGTAAAATTAATTAAGCAGTTAACTCAAGCAAAAATGTTCCAGAGTGTTAGTGTTGCCAGTTAAGATGTTCCAAAAAGGCTATTTCAAAAAACTGCATATAAATCAAGGGCAAATACACAGTGATTAACTTGTGATTCTTACCTCGATATTGCTCTTTTTTTTTCTGCTCCTCTTCTTTATGTCACTTCCTGCCTTGTGCCCCTGATAATTTTCTTTTTCACTCATTTTTTTTATAGAAATTATCCTTTCAGATCACATAAATGGCAAAACTATGTGTGTGCAATGCATAGCTTATTAATGGGTTATGATGATGTATTATAATTATGCCATGACGTGTTTAAATTAGTCCAACATGACATGTTGTCAAATCCTATTACTTTGCATGATGTCAGTTTTATTTTAATCAGTTAGATCATCGATCAGTACTAAAATTTTAATTGTCAGTATTTGCTTAATATATGGATGTAGGAGCGCACAATGGTCACAAGAGAAAAAAACGCACAATGGTCTGAGAAAAAAACAAAAAAAACTTTTGTGTGGCGCCCACCAGTCATTTTCCGCCCTAGGCAACTGCCTATGTCGCCTATACGCGTATAAAAATACTTATAAAATAAGTATAAAATACTTTAACACACATTTCTAGCTTTGAAATTATGAGACAGTCACTTTTAGTTTGAACAAGAGGAACCTTAAATGTGTGCACATCAACATATAGAAGGAAATGTCTTTTCATTTCTCTCTTCAGTGCACTTTAATCACATATCCACAAAAAATATGTGGGGCACATCTATCACAGGTTTCTTCAGTTTGAAACCAAAAATAAACCTGACTGAAGTTGTTATATTAAACAGTTTTTAAACAGTTTAAGGTGGAAAGTCATTTTTCTTTTTAAGCCACATTGAGATCAACCTCCCGATCTGACATGTGGTGAACCAACATCCTATGAGCAGAGACTTTAACAATCATGATAGAGGTGGGGCTGCAACAAATGCAAACCATTTTCTAAAAAAAAAAAAAAGAAAAAAAGTGATGTCAAGAATAAATGCACATTTAGGGTGGTGTTTGAATACCCATGGCTGATGGGAACAACAGTTGTTTGCTGTCTACAGAGAAGTTCTCTGCAACAGTTTTACACACACACACACGCATGCACACACACACACACACACACACACACACACACACACACACACACACACACACACACACACATATACATATATACACATATAACTCCTTTGGAGTTTTTTTGTGGTTGTAGTTTAGTGTGGCTAGTGTCAACCAACAACACCTAGTTCTTATATTACACTACATAACCCTTAGTACAATAACTAACTTATATGTAATTATTATTATTATTGTTATTATTATTATTATTATTATTATTATTATTATTGGCAGTGCCCGAGTTATTGGTGATTCTATTGTACAGAATGTTAAATGATTAAATTGTACAGAATGCTAGCTGCATTACGTCACAGAAGTCAGTTAAATCTCAAACTAATAGAGACTATTTCACCTAGATATTGTAATATCGAGACTGTGTCTGTGCCCTGAACTAGCAAATACAAAAAAAAAACACTTCCAACCCTATTTAAATGTAATAATTGAAATAATTGAAAAAAACAAACAAACAAACAAACAAACAAAACAAAAAACAAAAACAAAACAGATATAATACAGATAAACAAATGCTAAAGCTTGTCTTAATGTATATTAGATCCCTTTCTACAAAAGCACTTTTGTAAATAATATGATTGCACATCATAGCCTAGTTGTGCTGTGTTTGACAGAAACCTGGCTAGGTCTGGGTGTATAATTCTTTTGAAGTGATGGTGCTTTATGTAAAATTATCTAGTGCAAGTGATAAATACTTTTTGACATTTGTACTGGCTACTGTATACAGCCCACCAGAGCACCATACTGACTTTATCAAAACGTTTGCTGATTTTCTATCTGAGTTAGTGCTGGCTGCAGAAAACTTTCAGACAACATGTGCCAGGACCTACTCATTGTCATAATCATATATTCAATATAATATTGTCACATGGTCTTGATGGCATTGAAATTCTGCAGCAGAGCAATGACTTCTCAGATAGTCTCATGTATACTCCATTTAGCTAAAGCTGCAAGCTTAACTCTCTGTGACAAATATGATAGAACTATCACTTCTACCACTAAGGATAGCTTTATAAATAATCTTCCTGACTTTTTCTAATTTCTCAACATATCAGAAGCACTCAACATTAGAACAGAAACTATCGACTCTCTCTTTCTTAGCACGTTATATAAAGTACAGTTGCTCCTTTATGCTTAAAGAAGATTAAGGAACTAAACAGTCCGATGCTGAGCACACTCACACCTTAAAGAGAGCAGTCAGGAAAATAGAGCTCAGCTGGAAGAAAACAAAACTAGCGGTATTTCGAATCGCATGGAAGGATAATGTTTCAGCCAATAAAAAGGCATTAAAAATGCTAGATCAGCTTACTTATCGACTATTTTAGAAGAAAACAAACACAACGCTAAGTATTTATTTGACACAGTGGCAAATTAATGAGAAATGGAGCTTCAACAAGTTCAGATATTCCCTAACGGCACAGCAGCAATGACCTTATGAAATTCTTTACTTGCAAGATTGGTACTATTAAGAGATAAAATTATAACCATGCAGCCATCTGCTACAGTATCATATCAGATCAGATGGTGCACTATAGATCCCCTGAAGAACAACTCCATTAATTCTTTGCTATAGGAGATGGAGATCTGTTAAATCATCCATTTAAAACGGGTTCCTTTTGAAGTCCACAATTATCTCCACTGTTTTGAGAGTGTTTAGCTCCAGGTTGTTAAGACTGCACCAGACAAGCAGCTGCTCAACCTCGCTTCTGTAAGCAGACTCGTCAACATCCTGGTTGAGGCTGATGACTGTTGTGCATCGACATACAGCACGACTGCACTTGTGGTGACCTGAGTTTGATTCCCGTCTCAAGGTTCTTTGCCGATCCTGCTCCCCTCTCTCCACTCAATGTTTTCCTGTCATATCTCTACTCTCCTCTCCCAATAAAGGCATAAAAGGCCCATAAATATAACCATAAAAAATCATCAATATGTACAACATGTATGTTAGACCCTTTACCAACTAAGCTCCTAAAAGAGATGCTTCCAGAAGTCATAGATCTTTGTCTTAATATTATTAATTCACTGTCATTATGATATCTTCCAAAAACATTCAAGATGTTATTAAGCCTCTGTGAGTTGTAGTGTAACTACAACTGTTGTTATTGTTGTTCATTGTCTGGTGTTTTTTTGTTTTTTGTTTTTTTTTGTTTAGATCAATGGTTTTGTTTTCCCTGCAGTGGATTTTCTTCTTTTGTTTCATTTATTAAAGTATATTAATGAAAATAAATCTGCTACACATTTCCTTCGTCGTCTTGCCTCACCAGATGTGACAGACCACCAGACCATAATTAGCCAACACTTGGATGAATTAGCTGCTCTGTCTTATACAAGAGAATCACTCCCACAAGTACCCCACAAGGGACATTTTTTTAAGATCTGGCTTACCTGACTGACTGCCTGAATGGCTTCCCCTGCACGTTTTATTATGTTAAACTCAACACATAGTCATATCACTAAGGCTGTGATAAAATTAAATAAAAATACCTATGCGCTGCAGTTTTCCTGACATGAGCGCTTCACTCTGAAACATGCGGCGCATTTATTCATTTGCTGGCAAACCACCAAAATAAAAGCAGTTTTATATTTGAATTTGAGCAGAGATGCACTGATCGACCATCGGCCATAAATTGAAACCAGACGTTTTTTTTTTTTTTTGTTGTTTGTTTGTTTGTTTGTTTTATTTCAGAGTCCGCAAACGGTGTTAAGAGTGAATTTGCATTTTTATTCAGCCCATCTGCTGTTTGGAATGTTTTAAGTCAGACCATTCTGTTTTTGCTTCAGATTTTAAAATTATACAGTCAACTTAAGATCAAAAGATCAAATATAGGCTAATAAAGCAACTAACCATATTCTTCTTCATACTCATTTTTTTATTCTTTCTTATCTTTTGCATAAATAAAATACATAAAAAAATCAGCATTGGATTATGCCATGAAAAGTTAAGATCAGAATTGTCTGCGATGCAAAGGGGCACCAGCTAAAATCTTGCCAATGCACTAAATTGGTCAGGGCCGGTCCTGTGTGCTATTTTGTGCAATTTTTCATTTGAAAGCCACATTTCTAGCAATTGTAAAAAAAAAAAAAAAAAACAATAATAATAATTCCACCTTAAAAATATATCTAAATTGCAACATATGCTGTCAATGTCAGATCTCTTCCTCAGGGCCTGATGTGAATGTTTTCCTTTCTCCGGCCAGGTGTGACTCTGGGTCACGGGATCCTGACTGACCAAAGGGTCTTTTATGTTTTTACATCTGATTGGAAGATCTCTTTGTTCTGGTCTGGATATATAAGCGAAATGGCAAAACACTACTTTGGGATTCTGTAACCAGAAAACCCCCACACAGTGTGTGTGAGTCTATGGAGCTCTGCATCTCTTATATGCTGCTGTGTGTTTCACTGCTGTCAGGTATGCATCGCTCACTCTTAGATTCATCTTTGAGCAACTGATGTTATGTATTTATATGGATTGGAACATAATTAATTCTGAATTGGATTCTCATTGATTAATTACTGTATGTGAATGGCATGATATATTTTTATCTGACAAATAAAATGTTATATTTGATTTATTCTGAACTCTTCTGAAATCATTTTGACTAGTAGACAAAGTGGAGTTTGGTATTACTGCAAATCTGCATCCAGGATAGGTCAAACTGAAGGCCCAGTGTATGGAGCATGTGGCACATCATGTGGGACCTTTTGATTCCTGTCTATCACTGACTAAGCAAGCTGTAGCTGCCTGACTATGGAAATTACACTAATATATGAGTGAGCATGTGGCAACCGACTTAAAGGTATAAGATCACTCTGCATCCTCTGACTAAACTCAGAACTGGAGAGATTGTGATCGTGAGACCTGCGCCGGCCACGCAAGGCTCTAAGCAATACTGGGTCCCTGATGAACAAATAATTGAAAGTATGGGATGTCCAACATAATCATATCTAAATTAATACATAATCAATATTATATATTAATAATCAAGTTTTTAATTAGAAATATAGGCTAAATTTAATGATCACTTGAAATTAGGGTCAGATTAAATACGGAGCTAGACTAAATTTGAAACTAAATCCTAATTAATTAAGTGAACTTTGCAAAAGGGCAAGTAAAATACCCACATGCATTATACCTTTGCCCACGCCATTGGATTCTGTCATTGGGCCCTGTGGTCAGCTTTGACTAATTCAACATTTGATGTATACTAAACCATACCATGTTGGTTCGTTTGGCCAGAGAGAATTGCCCCCTTGACCCCCCTGCCCCCTAGGTTTTTTTTTATTCTTTTCCCCTTTTTTGTCCATTTCTGTCATTGATGGACTTTGGGTTCCTTGCCATTGTCACCTCTGACATGCTTAGTTGGGGACTCTTAAAGAGATACTCCACCCCAAAATGAAAAAGTGACGTGACATACAGCCAAGTATGGTGACCCATTCTCAGAATTCGTGCTCTCCATTTAACCCATCCAAAGTGCACACACACAGCAGTGAACACACACACACACACCTGGAGCAGTGGGCAGCCATTTATGCTGCGGCGCCCAGGGAGCAATTGGGGGTTCGGTGCCTTGCTCAAGGGCACCTCAGTCGTGGTATTGCCGGGCCAAGACTCAAACCCACAACCTTAGGGTTAGGAGTCAAACTCTCTAACCACTAGGCCAAAACTTCCCCCCAACTCAGTAAAATGAACATTTTGCCATTAATCACTTACCCCCATGTCGTTCCAAACCCATAAAAGCTTTGTTCGTCTTCAGAACACAATTTAAGATATTTTAGTAAAATACACTGTCAAGATCCAGAAAAGTATGAAAAGGATCGTCAGAATAGTTCATCTGCCATCAGTGGTTCAACCGTAACATTATGAAGCGACGGGAATACTTTTTGTACACAAATAAAACAAAAATAATGACTTTATTCAACAATTTGTCTCCTCAGTGTCTTCTGTGTCAGCCGCGCCACAAGGATAAATGTGTTGAAGTTTGCGTAAGTCATTCATGATCAAGCTTCATCTACAGAAGAAGTTAGTATAAGAGTTTTTCATTAATCTTTGGAAATCACCTTTCCTAATATGTGGACCTTAGTACCTTAGTACCTTAGTGGCTGAAGTTTTCAGTCTGCTCGTCATGCACGGAAGAGAGGGGCGGGGCCAGCAGAGCTTATTAGCATTTAAAGCAACACGGACTAGAACTGCATGCTGAAAACAGAGCTGATTTTGACAGGGTAAAAAGGGTGTTTTTTACACTACCATTGAGAAATTTTAACCAAAAAATTTTAAAAAATGTTCATTAAGACCCTAAAGAATCATATCAACTTGTGGAAAATGGGCATCCAATGACCCCTTTAAAGATTGTACGCAAATCTATTTAGAACATTGTATGGACTGATATGACCACATACTATATTTTTAAACCTGTCCATACCACTGTTTCGTCTAATAATTTGACCATCCTGCTGGTTTTTAGAAACAGACCAATGAAAACAGCATACGGTGCAAACCTCAGATATAAAACACCTCTGTTTAAGTAAAATTTGACATAGAATACGATTTTTGTTAACTGCAGCATTATATCCAATGAGAAAATCAAAAACGGCACAATATCCTTTTGCAGTTATACTATATCACTGCAAAAAAGTGAAAACCTTTTATTGGAAACACTCAATTACAAAGAGGTATTTCATCAGGAATGAACTACAGTGACACTTGAAATACATGCAACAATATAAAACTTTTTATAAATAATTTATCATAGAAGCGAGTCAGAGCCTTCATTACTGTTCACACATCAGCTCATCCTCCTGCACCACTGTAAACATCTACAACAGAAGGGCAGAATAAAGTAAGACACCAGGAAACTCCATTACCCAGAATGCATCTGTTAAACTACACAACATGCACTGAAAAGGTGTGACACTGAAACAGTATCGGTGGTCACAGAGACACACTGATGACATATTGATATTAATTAATAATAGATAAGACATGCTTAGTATTTAGCATCAGAAAGAACACAAGCACTACAATATTTAGATGATCCAAAATGAAGATGCTTTGTGGGATAAACAGGTCAATAGTAGCTTTTCTCACCACTGTCACGCTACAGCATTGTGTACTGCTGCTCCTCAACCGATGAACTGCAAAGGACAAAAAACTGCTTTGAGATAATTACATCAGTCTTTACAATTATTTCTCCCATTTTCAAGATTACAAGTACAACAGTAATCAAATTATTAGCCACAATAATATTGATCATGGGACATGAAGGATATCTGCAATCATGTGACTTCTAGAGGGAAGGTGTGCTGGTACTTGATGTAATGGTTTTTCTATAGCCAACTTAATATGGCTCTTTTGATTTGAGTAAACAATGGCCCAGTAAAGCCCAAAGTATACTTCAGTTTTGATGCAAATGTTTAGCATTTACATACAGCTGAATGTCTTTCAATATTCCATCTACTTGGTGTTATGTAGTACTACCAAAAACTCATGATCCTAACCTATATCTCCATACCGTAATCTCAGATGGCCAGACAATGATTCATCGCTCAATACACCAGACAATGATTCATCCCCCCCTTCATAGTGCGCACGTGTCGATCGTCAGGGCTCAAAATACACAGTACATGAGGTTAGAAAAATCTGGCTGCAGACATACAGTATGCGCATACTATGCTGATCAAGAAATTTGTCACGCGCACTGTATGCAAAGATTAGTTTGTTTCTTTATCAGAACAGATTTGGAGAAATGTAGCATCACATCACTTGCACATCAATGGATATTTTGCAGTGAATGGGTGCCATCAGAATGAGAGTCCAAACAGCTGAAAAAAACAAATCCAAACAAATTAATCATTATGACATTTTTAAACTCCAGCTAAAATACGAGTCTTTTATCCATAATATTGCTTTCTGCAAGTAAAATCTTACTCGTCTGAATTAAGAGAGAAATATGCTCAGATCAAGCACCATTTACAGGCGAAAACAGTCCAAAACTGTTCTGGATTTTAATTTGATTGGACAACGGGATGGACTTTTCCAATGGAGTAAGCATTATTATGGATTATGGACTTGTAATTTAGCCAGAACCAGTTTGAAGTATAACATATAATGTATGTATTATATATATGTTTTTTTTTTTTATATATATATAAATATGCAGCTTTTCAATTCAGAAGATATTACTTGATGGACTGGAGTGGTCTGGATTATTTGTGCATTGTTGTGATGTTTTTATCAGCTATTTGGACTCTCATACTGATGCTACCCATTCACTGCAGAGGATCCACTGGTGAGCAAGTGTTGCAATGCTACATTTCTCTAAATCTGTTCTAATGAAGAAACAAACTCATCTACATCTTGGATGGCCTAAGGGGTGAATAAATATTCAGCAAATGTTCATTTTTGGGTGAACTATTCCTATAAGTATAACTACCACAAGGATATGGGTTTGACATGCTTGACTTCGCCACTGTCTTCCTCATTTAACATCTTCAAAATTCATGTTCGAGGTCTGACTGCATGCAAGTTATTTAAACATTAAATTAATAATTAAAAACCTGTTGCTTTGTAGTTTTAGGATATTTTGTGAAATTTTTATATTGAGGGCTAAAAAATTAATGTTGAATTAACATGTATTTTCTCACAGCTCCTAGGTTTTAGGAGTTGCACTTTTGGTACACAAACAAGTCTTTTAATGCTGGGAAACCAAACAAGTGTTAACTTAAGGTGTTGTCCCATAGTGTGTGTCTGTCGGAAGTTATGGTATTGTGCGGTTTCTGTTTTCTGCTCTCTGCAAGGCCACAGTTTCATTTTTAGCCCACATAGCCACTAACAGACACTCTGGCCTATTTGAGAGGGAGCGGCTACATTCTCACAGTTTACAAGCTCCTCTATGTAATGGAGTCTCACAGGGGGAAACAGCTACTTTCACATGTCAGAGACTCCCTGATAGGCAAGTCAGATGCACAGAGTGTACAAACAGATGTCTGCAATGATGTTTCGTCAGGTTGTTCTATGTGTGTTCCCACTTCAGCTTGCTGTATTCTGTCAGTTGAAGAATATTACATGTGACATTAAATATGTGAGTTTGGTATAAATCTATATAAAGGTTAATGTGTGAGTTCTGTCTTAGTGGAGGCTTAGTGCACATTCAACAGGATTTACAGACCTTTTAAAAACCAAGTTACTACATAACAGACATGCTTTTGATGCACATCTAGAATTCTGGGATCAGTCATTCAGAGATATTTGAGTTTGCAACTGAGTATCACTGCAGTTGAGGGCAGGTAAATTTACTATTGCATTTTTGGAACATTGATTGATTGATTGATTGATTGATTGCAGCTGTGGTGTGACCATAGTTATTGCAATGCAAGAACATTATTTGTTATTTAAAAAAATATATATAATAATTATATCTGATAAATGAGAACAATAGCATATGTATATAATACAAAATAAAACAAAACAATATATATATAAATTCTCTTTTTTTTCTTTTGATTTTGGATGGGAATGTGAGATGCCTTCAGTTACATGTATCAATAAGAAAATGTGTCCACATACTTTACGATACATTTGACAATCTTAAGGTTTTGTATATTTATGTCTGTTTTGTGTTTTATGTTTCTCTTTTATACTTTCTGTACAGCACTTTGGTTCCACTTTGGTGGTGTTGAAAGTGCTTTATAAATAAAGTTGAGTTGAGTTGAGTTAAATGGAAAATGTTTTTATTTACTGACCTGTGCACATCATTTTATTTCCTCTATTTTTTACCTGAGATGATCACCTCTGGTGAAAGAGAAAAGCAGCAAGTTCATCAATATATCTCTGTACCCATCCAGTACACATGCTTAAAACCAACTCAAATTAATCATAGTCAGCACAAAAAAAAAAAAAAAAAAAAAATGCTAGCTTGCCATTCCTCTCATGGATAAACACCTTAAAGGATCATTGCCACTATAATCAGCTGAAAATGCACCTTGTAGCATTAGTGTGTCAAGCAATGTGCAAATGATCCCGCACTTGCGTTTGACCTCTAGCTTACAGGCAACTGTAGCCTCACCAAGGGCATTCTTGGCCCTACAAGTGTAGACGCCACCGTCAAAGCTGGATGGTTTGCGGATTTCGAGTGAGCACACTCCCTGGTTGTTGATCTGCCTGTATTTGGGATCATCTCCTATGAGCATCTGATTCTTCAGCCACTCGATCTTAGGCTGCAAACAAAATACATGTCATTTCAACTGACGTGGCCACAACAAAATCAACAAGTCATTCACAACTGAACCATTTAACACATTACCGTTTAAACAATCTCTCAATTATATAAAATCATTTTAAAAAGGTGTAATTAATACATGGACAACGTACCCAGGAGACATTTATTAATCCACAGTAATGCTGTTAACTGCCGTAGCTGAAGCTATTTCCAACTGCTCCGGTAGACTCATTAATTATATCCCTCACACATACTTAGAGGTGTCATGATTCTTATATAAAATTTCACACGTCTCAGTCCCTGAATTTCTGCCTACTCGAGGTCCATCAGATGGAACAGCATGTTACAGCGCCTCATGGGTCAATTTTTCAGAAGTATTTTCACATTCGGTTAGCATTTAGCTCAATGAGTAACTTTCCAGAAGAGTGAAAAATGCTCATCCAATGCCTTCAGAACAGCGTGCGGGTGCTGAATTGAGCTTTTCATGTATTTTCGAGAACAGCTGAGATGCATGCAAAATCTGGGCCGAATGCAAATCCTGATGAGTTATCCTTCTAGGACATTCCAAAATTCTTGTTCAATAAAGCTGTTCTCGAAAATACATGAAAAGCTCAATTCAGCACCCGCGCGTTGTTCTGTGCGCACAGAGATCCGCATCTCACAGTCCTTGAACACCGAACTGGGTTTGGTCTCTTCTTGCTCTTGAAACAACACATACATACAAAAACTGGTCTTAGCGAGTATCTTCTCAAAAATGTTGCTGAATTACAACAATACTCTTTCATAAGTATATTTGTAGCAACACTTCAGCTAATTCTTGACTAACTATGTAGCACTGGTTGGTACATTGTCCACTATAGCAAATGTGGAAGAAGGACAAGGAGGACTATACCAGATCAGCAGAAAAGAGATGATCCATATCTTTGGACTGCATATAGTAGTTTAGTGGTGTAGCCCACAGTGGCATCTCTGTTGCTGAGAGGCGTTGTGAACTTGGGAGCCTCGCTGAAATTGTGCTCCTTGTACTCTGGTGGTTTATAGACAATACCTATAGGACAAGGGACAACAACCTCAGCAAGGACTGACAGTTGTGCAGGGGGTATATCTGTTACATGACTTTAATGATGTGCAAAACTGCAGGCTTTAGGAAGCAGTTGGTGGGAAGCTAGTCGGCTAAATAGTGCCCAGTAAATACCCCAATTGGTTATGTTTCATAGCATGGGTGCAATGCAACAGCAAAAGATGTCCATCTGAATGTTGTAGTAGTTGTAGTTAGCTATGAATTTAAGGTTATAGTTGTAGCAGCTATGAATTTAAAGCATGGGTGTCCAATCGTGCTTCTGGAGGGCAACCATCCTGCAGAGTTTACCTCCAATACACATGCCTAGAAGTTTCTAGTGATCCTAAATCACCCCATATACGCTCATTCATGATTTCCAGTTAATGTTGTCCACTTGAAGGAGTGAATGAAAACAAGTGAGCAAACATTGAATGTGCCGGAAATGTTACATTTCTAGTGAGATGCAGGAATTTATTCTGACTGTGCATGCAGCTAGCAGCTGAGTGTACATTGGATGTACACCCATTACTAAAGTGCATTATGGATTGAATGAGTGCACTCGATAAAGTCCACCTTGGTTGTAGACACCACTACAAATGGCAGTTCCCTCAAATAGTGGTCTATGTATGGGTATAGCTGGCAAAATGCCTTATATAAGGGTACAGAGGGTGAGCTTAGACACAGCTTTTGATTAGCCAGTTCAGGTGTGATTAATTAGGGATGGAACTAAACTCTGCTGGAAAGTGGAGGGGCCAGAGTTGCCTAGCCCTGCTTTAGCAGTTTGCATGATCATCAGTCAATCATCCTTGTTTTTCCTATAAATCAGGGGTGACCAGTCCTGTTCCCGCAGGGGCCACCTTTCCTGAGCTAAAGCATAGCAAGCTGCTTTATGCTAATTATAGCACTACAGCTAAACATATCAAAACTAAAATAAAGAGAATTCTTGGTAAAGTAGTCAACCTCACTGTAGTTTGTTGGGTGACTAGTTGACCAGTGTGACTCATGCTTAATTAGCATTTATATGAAATAAAGTTTTGCAGCACTACAGCATAATCCATGTTGTTATGCAGGTCCCATGTACCTCTGATGTGAGGAACGAGAACATTAGCACTCAGGGCAGAGCCAAGTCTTCACACAGTGAGAACATTTAGTGTGCAGTCAGTGTGTGCTGCCAATAAAATGGCCTCATGTGATTTAAAGAAACAGTTCACTTAGTGTCATTTATTAGTATCAATTATCGGTTCATTTATTTGTAGGCTGTTTGCAGTTGCCACGCAGTGTAATAACTTGCCACGATAATATAGAATGTGGTGTCGTGTTTGCATTTATGTGCATTCTGCAGTCGGGTTGCTAAGATATTACATTTTTGAAAGAAGTCTCTTATGCTCACCAATTTTCCTTAAAAAATCTTATTGACCTAAAACAGTTGAACGTACAGCAGTGTGTTGAATGTGTATAGCTACACTGTACACAACTGTGAATGTACATTGCTTAAATTATATTTTTGAAAACCAGCAATATGTATGGGTTAACTTAATGGGAGAAGTCTGAAGTGCTGTGGAGTTAAAACAATGAGATGTTGTGAGCTTACCAGTTTTCTGAATATGAGCAGCATCTTTTGTTACAGCAGCAGTCTCACTCCTTCCAACCTTGTTTTCTGCAAAAACTCTGAAGGTGTATGTATTTCCCATGACAAGGTCAGAGATTGTGGCGTTCAGCCTGTGGAATTGCTCGAGAACAGTGAACCACTGCCAAAAAAACAGCACTACTCTTAGTGTTTTCTTTTAACAGATATACTGTATGCATTTAAAAGAATGAGAGGATAGAATGCTGACTTAATATTTTAAGAACAAGACTGAAAATATTTCCCTGTGGGTTTCATCCAATAACTAGATCGTAAACAAACAGATTTTCATGACAGTGTTTAATACAACAAGAACCAGTTGTGGTTTTGGCTTTTATGAAGTGTTTTTGCACTTCAAGTTCTCTGCTCATCTTGTATTCACATCAAGCTAGCTGTTTAGTATCACAAGTCGCATCATGACATTGAGAGTAATGAGATGTCACCATGCCGCTCTCTCTCTATCTGTCAGAACTTTACACCTCCTCAACCTGATAATCTCCCATTAATAAGTCATCTGACCAATGCCTCGAACACACAGATACAAGCTTATAGATAGACACATTATGTCCATATACAGTGTCTCAAGACACTTCATTTAGAATTACAGGCCTGACAGGTGGCTTTATTTTTGGTAAAAGCATTTTTCCAAAAGAGCCTATATATATATATATATATATATATATATATATATATATATATATATATATATATATATATATATATATATATATATATATGCATAAAATATTAAGCTATATGTAGCTTAATGTTGTATAAAATGCTTTTTTTATCCCAATAAAGTTTTAATAGTAACTTTATAAGGACCATGGAAACTAAAATACACAAATATGCAACTAACTATCATAAATTGTGCAGAGTTCTGTCTCTCTCTCTCTCTCTGGGCATTCTGGGAGTTTGCACGTGTGAGAGTGGTGGTGGGGAGAAAACTGAGTGGCGGAAATTCATCTAACCTTTTTATTTCTTCTCTTTATGCTTTTTCATTTTGATTCTGCATGTTTTGGTAAGTCTTTTTTAATTGTTGTTGTGAAAGTGAGTTTTTACGCGGAGTGATGGCGTCTCAGGTTAAGACGTTGTCCTTACGCAATGGATTCAGTTTAGGATGTGCTTGTTGTGACAGGAGAGGTGGTAGGCCACAAAAATATTTTCTCTGCTTCTCGAATGAACAAGGCTGTTCTCGAATGAACAAGGCCTTTTTGAAAGCACAGCATCTTGTGAATCAAATAATTGAAAGTGGCCTTATTGTAGATGACGATTTAGTCCAAGTTACTCCACTCTACACGGCTTCTTCTAAAATTACGATTTCAAATTTGCCGCCATTCATAACCAATGAAGTATTGGAGCGCGAGTTAGTTTGTTTCGGAAAAATGGTTAGTCCATTTAAAACTATCTCTCTGGGATGTAAACGCCTAGCTCTAAAACATGTGATGTCGTTTAGGAGACAAGGAAACATGATTTTGGATTCCTCTCAACACTGGATATATCTTTTCATGTTAAACATGAAGGGAAGACATTTATGCTTTACGCAACAACCGGTAGTATGAAGTGTTTTGAATGCGGTGATTTTGGCCATAAATGTCATGTTTGTCCGCATAAAGAACGTGGAATCGAAGGCAGTGTTTCGAGAGAACCGATGTTATTCCTGTTATCGTGCCTACCCAAGAAGTTCGGGATGAGATTGAGGGTCCTCCTGAGGTAAGAGTTTTGGAAGTTAGTGTATCTGCTATCGAAAATACTCAAATGAGTAATGAAGTACAAACAACAACAGTGAGAGTTTCTGATTTCAGAAATATTGTGAATGATGATATGAACATAGAAATTGCTGATTCACTGAATGTTGAAAATGTCCATGGTTTACACGCTGTACCAAGTACTAGTGGTATTCAGTCTAGAATTTGTAGTGCAGAGTGTGTGGTGGAGAAACAACAGCGGATGGAGTTGACACGCAATAAAGAATGTAAAGAGGGTGGCATGGATGAAACAATGTCAGATGAGACTGTATCTATGCATGATTTTGATTTATGCTCACAGGGAGATTCGCTGTGTAGTGGTGAGGTGAACTTGCAAGAGTTCTCACAAGATGATTCCTCATTGTATACTTTAGAAGAGATCAATGCTTTTCTAGATGATACGTTTGGAAAGCAAGTTAATGTGATAGATTATATTTCAGATATTGAGAAGTTTGAGAAGTCCATTTCAATACATCAAAATAATGTGGTATTTGAGATCTTAAGTGAAAAGAAAAGGTTTCGTTAAAAGAAGAAAAAAGGAGAACGTTAAAAGTTTTGACTTAGCTGACCAATTTCATGCATCACGTGGTGTCTCTTTTTGCAATGCTGTTTCTATCTGTTTTTCTCCTTTCCCTCTTAAAATTGCACATGGAAGTTTTAAGAGTAGGTTCTCTTAATATAAATGGGGGGAGGGATATGCACAAATGTGCGTTAGTATCTGAAATAATAGAGCATTAAATTGCATGTTATTTATCTTCAAGAAACACATAGTGATGTAGGAAATGAAATTGATTGGGGATTGTGGTGGAAAGGGCAGTATATTTTAAGTCATAAAACTATTTTGAGCGCAGGAGTAGGATTTTTTTTTTTTTTTTTCACCTGATTTAAGGGTCACTGTTTTGAGTACATAAGAACCAATAAATGGTCGTCTCTTGGTAGTTAAAGCTGACATTGATGGGGAAATGTATTTTTTCATCAATGTGTACTGTATGCACCAAATGTAGGTTTAGAAAGATTACATGTTTTTTTGTGTGTTAAGTAGTGTGTTTAAAAAATGCTTTAATGATGGGAATATAATAGTAGGGGGGGATTGGAACTGTACAGAAAATTTTACAGTTGATCGAAATACTGAAGAAGCGCATATTCAGTCATCATCTTGTTTATCAAAGTTAATAAGGGCAACTGATCGTTTGGACATATGTTTTTTTTACAAATATTTTAGCAACAGTGGAAAATGAAAAAAAAAAAAAGTAGTTTTGAGAATTTAAGACAGTGGTGGGATATAGGAAAAGTTAATATAAAAATGTTTTGCCTGCAGTATAATGCCAAATCTACTAAAGTGTTAAGAGAAACAATTGAGGTTGTTGAGAATGAGATATCATCTATAGAAGCAGAGTTATAATAGATATGATCCTATGTTGAGTATTAAGCTACAGTGCATATTTTTTTTAAATTTGGAGCGTAAAGTGGCAAAGCATAAACAGATGGTCTGCTTACACCTTCCTGATGGGAAGTTGACGTATGATACCAGAGATATGCATTGTCATGCAGTGCACTGCATGAAAAGAGCTGTATACGGACAAATACGGGATGGGAAATCTCTGCTAAACTGTAGGTTTGCCAGATAAATGAGGCAGAGTGCTTGGAAAGGTAATACACAGAAGTAAACTCGTGAAACATCCAGAAACCTTACGTATGTGGATGTATATAGGAACTGGTGGAAGTTTCCAGGAATCCTTACAGCTGGTTGTGAGGAGGGGTGGGTGTGAGGTGTGAAGGGCTTTTTACTGCCTTCTCTGTTTTCAGAGCTGGTGGGGGGGGGGGGGTAACAATGTCTCGTAAAGAGAGCACATACAGTATTGTGGAACATAAAAACTGTGGTTGCTAAATACGTTTATTATTAATATAATTTAATTAGACTATTTAAGAAACTTAGCATCATTCAAATTAACTGAAATTCAATGGACACAATTACCATTTTAATATGTGAAAATTAAGTCTCTGACTTTTCATGTTTAATGTAGTCTAGAGGAATGCAACAAATGTTATTTCAGAATATATATTTCCAACACTTTGAAAACATGTCTCCAACTGCCCTATGTCAGTATGTTGTGCACGTATCTCTCAATGCTGCATTCATTGTATAAAAGAAGCAGTTCAAATGAGACATTTTGTTTCAAAAACATCAAGTAACACCTTTTGCTAGCCAGGATGTTGATAAATTCAGTACCATATTCATAAGTCAGTGAAATTTAAAGCTGCTTGTTTTTGCTGATGTCTCATGATTTGAAGTTCACTGTTTCTATTGTTATTATGATTCTACCCTAACATTTCATTAAATCTTTTAAAATAGAAACAAAGAAAATCAATAGACAGGTCCATAATCTAAAAGTCTTTCACATGTGATTGCAAAACATGTTGGGTGATACAGACTGACAAACTCGGGTAAAAATATCTGCAGATACCTGTCAGCTACTGTACTTCTAGTCCAGAGGTGCCGAAACTAGGGCACGCAGGCCAAAGTTGGTCTTTTATAATATATCCGTGTCACATTTGACCCTGGACCACAAAACATAAGTAAACTCATAAGTAGCACATGTAGGTTATATTTGTAGCATTAGCAATAGCCAACAATACATTTAATGGATCAAAATAATTGATTGTTCTGTTGTTAAAAAATATTAGGATATTAAAAAAGTTCCATAAAAATAATAGTAATGTAAATATATTTATTGGTGTTTGTGTGAAGATCACTACATTCATCAAAAATATATTTATCATTAGTAGCCTAATATTTGTTGCTAAGGACTTCATTTGGACAACTGGGGATTTTCTCAATATATTTTTTTTTTTTGCCGTTTTTTGACGGTGACGTAAGGGAATGCAACCAATGGCATTACAGTATCATTCGCACGAAATTGTCGGCATTGTGTACGGAAGTAATTTTTTGCGAATTGCGACTTGGTGAAACTGACTATTGTTTGTGATGGCGTGTAAAAGAAACCTGAGTTTTACTACTCCCGTGAGTAATAGGGCTTTGCAACCAGCAGCAAGCCCACTGAGCATAAATGATTTAATGAAACAGCTGATCTCCGGTCAGAACGCTTTGTCTCGTAAGCTTGAGGGTTTGATGGAGAAGCAAGCTGCAAACACTGTTCTTCTCAAAGATGCTATCCAGCGTCTTTGTGCTCTTGAGCGAAAGTTTGACGAGCAAAGACCGCAAGAGGAACAAAGACCGCGGGAAGAGCCATTACATAAAAGGATAAAGAGGGCGCACAACGTGGGCATTGCGGTAAGTTGAGTTTTATTTTAGCGGACAATATAGTAGTAAAGATATGTATAATAAAGGCTAGATGTTTGGCCCGCACCGCATTTATCTACCATCTTACCACGGGGAGCTCGCTCGCTCACTCGTAGTATTGTGTTTTAATGGTGCATGCACTTTTAAATAACCATAACTTGCTCCATTTTCTACCGATTTTCAAACGGTTTGGTTTGTTATAAACGTTAGAGATGAACCTATGACACTTAGGGTGGCCATTCGTGCCAGTCCCGCCGGACACGCCCGAACATGTTTTCAGATACACCGGGACTGGCACGAATGGCCACCCTAATGACACTGCATACTTATAATTTTCATGAAACTTGTTAAATCATCCATAATTATAGACACGTTAATAACATATGTAAGTAACCCACATAAATATGATCCACAAACTGTAACCCATATAAATATGATCCACAAACTGGGTAAGACTGCTGTTTTTCTGCTATGTTTATTTGGCCTTTGTGGGCCATGCTTTTTATGGGGTTTTACATATTCCTTTTAAATGTATTTAATGAAACACTTCTCTCTTTCCACACAGAATAAGTTTGCCTCGTAACCAAGCAGTCATGACTTATCTGCTAGAGGAATTGAAAACAACTTTTGCAGATGCAGACCCTGAGTGTATACAAGGTAATTTTAAAATGTTTGTTTAACAATTTTAATGTCCATAATTTTAGTCTCTTATATTTTGTCCATCTTATGATTTCAATAGTGTAGTTTCTGTCACTTATCTGAATTTTTCTTTTATTCAGCGTGTTGCAAGACATACTTTGAAACACTTTGGAGAAAGTACAATTTGTCTCAGCCAGAAAAGTCCCAGCTAAGAGATGCCATTAAAACAGGAGCTAAAAACCGACAAAGGAAAAGACTGGTAAGTGTAGAAATTCATCAACTTGTCTGTAAAGGGATAGTTCACCCCAAATTGAAAATTCTGTTATTTTCTTCTGATAACCACAAAAGAAAATATTTTTAGGAATGTTTGAAATCAAACTGATCATGAGCTCCAATCACTTCCATAGTAATTTTTATCTACTTTAAAGTCAATGGGGCTCATGATTGGTTGGATTATAAACATTCCATCTTTTGTGGTTATCAGAACAAAGACATTTACAGGTTTGTAACAACATGAGAGTGAGTACATTGACAGCATTTTCATTTTTGAGTGAACTATTCCTTTAAGTTTGATACATTTCTGGGTGTTTTTAGTGGTTAACACATTGTGTGTTTTGCAGTTGCTGGATTCCAGGTCCAAGGTTGTTCAAACCGGTGCAGAGAGAGAGCTTTGGCAGACAGCAACAGTCCTTTTGCGGAGGGTAGGGGGAATGGGACTTGATAAACATTTATTTCTTATGCATTTACAAGAGTCTGATTTAGTAGATCTTACTCCCTATTATAAATCTATGCTTGAGGCTTGGAAGGTTTTCACTGTGTCAAGATCGCCTGAATTATCAGCTGGGCCTTGGCTGTTGGAAGAACCTTTGTTTTTTAACCCTCTCTTTTCTTCAAGATTTTTATCATTATGATAATTCAGGTGATTGACACCGACTGCATCACAGCACAGAGACAGCGCTCATTAAGATAATAAATGATATTCGCCTAAATTCTGACTCTGGCAAACTATCAGTGCTGGTATTGCTAGATCTCAGGGCTGCGTTTGACACTGTCGATCATAACATACTACTAGAGAGACTGGAAAACTGGGTCGGGCTTTCTGGGATGGTACTCAAATGGTTCAGGTCATACTTAGAAGGGAGAGGTTATTATGTGAGTATAGGAGAGCATAAGTCTAAGTGGACGTCCATGACATGCAGAGTCCCACAAGGCTCAATTCTTGCACCGCTCTTGTTTAGCCAGTATATGCTCCCACTAAGTCAGATAATGAGAAAGAACCAAATTGCCTATCACAGCTATGCTGATGATACACAGATTTACCTAGCCTTATCGCCAAATGACTACAGCCCCATTGACTCCCTCTGCCAATGTATTGATAAAATTAATAGTTGGATGTGCCAGAACTTTCTTCAGTTAAACAAGGAAAAAACTGAAGTCATTGCATTTGGAAAAAAAGATGAAGTTTTCAAGGTGAATGCATACCCTGACTCTAGGGGACAAACAACTAAAAATCAAGTCAGGAATCTTGGTGTGACTCTGGAGACAGACCTTAGTTTTAGTAGTCATGTCAAAGCAGTAACTAAATCAGCATACTATCATCTAAAAAAACATTGCAAGAATTAGATGTTTTGTTTCCAGTCAAGACTTAGAGAAACTTGTTCATGCCTTTATCATCAGCAGGGTGGACTACTGTAATGGTCTCCTCACCGGCCTTCCCAAAAAGACCATTAGACAGCTGCAGCTCATCCAGAACGCTGCTGCCAGAATTCTGACTAGAACCAGAAAATCTGAGCATATCACACCAGTCCTCAGGTCCTTACACTGGCTTACAGTTACATTTAGGATTGATTTTAAAGTACTTTTACTCGTTTATAAATCACTCAATGACCTAGGACCAAAATATATGGCAGATATGTTCACTGAATATAAACCTAACAGACCACTCAGATCATTAGGATAGAGTCAGTTAGAAATACCAAGGGTTCACACAAAACAAGGGGAGTCCGCCTTTAGTTACTATGCCACCCGCAGTTGGAATCAGCTTCCAGAAGAGATCAGATGTGCTAAAAGATTAGTCACATTTAAATCTAGACTCAAAACTCATCTGTTTAGCTGTGCATTTATTGAATGAGCACTGTGCGATGTCCGAACTGATTGCATTGTATTTTACGTATTCACTGTATTCTATGTAAAACCATTTTCTATTTTTTAACTGTTTTAAATTCATTTTAAATAAGTCAATTTTTAAATCATTTCCAATGTTTTAAAATTGCTTGTTTTATTTTTGTTATTATTTTTCTTCATGATTATTTTACTTTATTTTATGTAAAGCACTTTGAATTACCATTGTGTACGAAATGTCCTATATAAATAAACTTGTCTTGCCTTGCCTTGTTTACGCTTACGGCTGGTGGCTGCTGAGTATACAAAGTTGAGCCATGTACTGAGTAGCAGCGTGGAAGTTATAACCCAAAGAACCGGGGTAAAATCTGCAAGAATTATACAGCAGCTGGTTGCAGAAGTACACAGGAAGTTAAGAAAGGAGCACAGAGATCTTGTGGACAATACAGAGATGATTCATGACTGGAAAGAAGGGTTTAGACAGCAGATTTTCCTCAAGAATTTGATGGTATTTTGGCCCATCCATTTTTCCTTCTATCCTGACATTGAGCTCCAGTCCCTGCTGCAACACCCCATAACAGGATCTTACCACCTCCATGCTTTACTGGAGGAATGCTGTTATTTGGATGCTGAGCTGTGTTCGATTTCTGCCAGGCATATTGTTTGGTGTTGAGGCCAAATAATTCAATGTTAGTCTCATCTGCCTCAAAATCTTCAAGGTACAAAGCTCAGTCTGACTGCATGTGGCCTTTCTTAAGGAGCGGCTTTTTTTCTTGCAACCCTCCCAAACAAGTCACATTTGTGGATATTGTTGTCACATGCACACAATGATCACTCTTTGTCATAAATTTCTGCAGCTGCTTTAGAGTCGCAGTAGGCCTTTTGGTCGCCTCTCTGACCAGTTTCCTCCTGCTTTTTCATCCAGTTTTGAGCGAGGTCCTGATCCAGGGAGGCTCTGTGTTGTACCAAATACCTTCTTAATAATAAATTCACTGTACTTCTAGGCATTGATAAAGCCTTTGAATATTTTTATATCCATCTCCTGACTTGTGCCTGTCCACAACTTGTGCCTGACTTGTGCCTGTCCATAGTCGACTGTTTGCTTCAGTTGCACCACCCAGGACTGAAATGCTCCAGGAAAGCTCTTTTCATGCTCAGCTGATCAAAATGACCACAGCTGATCACAGTTAAAAGTCAAATGGCTTTGTGTGCCATTTAGAAGGTGATCAGTTACACCTGATTGAGTTTACAAGTCATTTTTAGGAGGGGGTGATCCTTTTTTTTCATCTTAGTGATTCTGTCATTTTATTTTAAATTTTTTTTTCTGACATGTTGGTGTTATATCTTTCACTTGGATGTTATAAGTTGCACTGAGGTTACATTTCACGCAATGCTCATTTTATTCAGTTACCAGTGTGTCAAATACAGTATGCAATTTTTCTCACCCCCAAATAACACTGTTCCTTAGATAAAATGAGAAGTACTGTTCATTTTCTGAGAAAGGAACTGATAGACGAAGTGCTGACACGTATTTCTTGTGTTACTGGCTGCATTAATGTGCCCATAATTAGTCACTTACTTCAGTTTGTCGGCCTTCTGAATGGTGTTTCCAGTGATCTCAGTGTTGCCGCTGTCTTTGGGAGGTGTCCAGTCCAGAGCTGCACTGAAGCCCCAAGAGTCCACTAGCTTGACAGAGGCAGGAGGACCAGGCAGATCCACACACAGACAGCCGAGCATTAAAATTGATTTAGCTTTTAGTATAGATCATCTTTTTACACCATGAGGTCTTACTCAGTAAACAGAGGTGTCAAGGAATGAGCTAAGAATGAAAATGCAAGTGGGCCATAAATAGACAAGGTCCAAGAAAACGCTTAAATGAAGGGTCTCAAGATCATAGCTCGTCTCACCGATGATCTGAATTATGAGGTTAGCCTTGTCCTCGAAGCTGTCGACCTTCACTGTCATCTCATAGCTGCCTGAGTCTATTCTCTCAGACTTGCGGATGAACAGGATGCTATCCTTGTCGCTGTTGCGGATGTTTACCTTCTTTGTATCCAAAGGTTGGCCATCCTTGGTCCATGATATCACAGGTTTTGGTTTGCCCTACAAAACAGGGAATTATGGAACATATTAAAGCCTGCAATGGAAGCACAGCTCTGTTGCCATATAAAAATCTGAACTTACAATGAACGGGATGACAAGATTGATCTGTTCTCCCACATGCTTGACGTATCTTGATCTCAGGGTACGGGGCAGGCGGATCTTGGGCCGATCTGTGAAAAAAGACACACAAGAGCACTTTTAGATGAACAAATTGCATGTTTATTTAATTTGGCATCTAAATTTAGATTAAAATGGTCTTATTTTGAAATGCATGAATAGTGTTAAACACTTTTCCTCAACTATGAAATGGCAAAACTTAAGTTTAATTCAAAATTGCTCACAAATTGTGCATATTATAAAACAGTTTTGCAAACATTTGTTAATGTGTAGGGTTGATATATTTAACAAACAAACAAACAAACATACATAAAAAAATTAATACTTACTATTATAAATTAAATGATTTTTTTTCTGAGCAAAAGTGGTGCTCATCCATGCAATACACTGTCACAATGTTAAGCTCAAAGTAAACTTTGGTTTTATGTGCATATTTGCATGTCGTAAATGTAAATATCAGCATAACATGTGAACTGTCTTGCACTAATTAGCTGATCTTATGGTTTCACAGTCTAAAAATAAATGGATGCAACGGAAAAACACCAACAACAAACTTGGAGATGCAACAACAATTAAAGCTGCAAGCAGCGATGAACGGGCCCTCGCACCCGGGCTCACCGCCAGCGAGTAGCTTTAGTAAAGAAGTAAACGGCGAGAAATATGCATTTAAATTTGTAAATATAAGTGGAATGTGTCAAAGTCATTTATATGTGCCAATCTTCCTGTTGCCAGAAGGTGGCGCTATCATTATAATGGAATATTGGCCTTCAGATGTGTTCAGGACAGGATTCTTATCGAACATATGAAGTTTGGGGAAGATCGAACATTTTATGCCTGAGTTATAACAACTTCTCTTCCTATGGCGAGACATCAAATTTTGTCACCACGCTATTGACACGCCCTTTAATGGAAACCCAAGATGTTCACAATTTAACATTGCAAAGGCCTTTAGATTAGACTGACCAAAAAAAATTATAAAATGTCATAAAATATCTAGGAGTAGTTTGTTACAGCGTAAAACATGTCATTTCCTGTTGCCAGCAGGTGGATCTATAGCGATATCTGAATATTGGCATGTAGATATATTCAGGCCAGGAGCCTTCTCAAACATGTGAAGTTTGGGGCAGATTGGACATTGTATGTCTGAGTTATAGCAACTTCCTTTCTCATGGCGAAACATCGAAATTTGTAAGGCCGCCACAGACACGCCCTTAAACGAAACCATCAAGATCTTCGCAATTTAACATCGCAAAGGCCTTTAGATTACACTGACAAAGTTTGGTGTTGATCTGAATAAATCTCAAGGAGGAGTTCGTTAAAGTACAACTCCTGAAAATGGCAAAAACAACGACACAAATTTTGCAGAGAAAATTCAAAATAACCGACTTCCTGTTGGAATTCGAATTTGGTACCAAGAGACTTTTTTGTAGGTATTGGTGTGTTACATGTGTGTACCAATTTTTGTACATGTACGTGAAACGTAGCTCGAGGCGCACTCCGTTGAATATGTATAGGTGGCGCTATCGAGGCATTTTGCCACACCCAATGGAATATTGGCCTTCAGATGTGTTCAGGCCAGGACTCTTATCAAACATGTGAAGTTTGGGCAAGATCGGACATTTTATGCCTGAGTTAAAATAACTTTTATTCCCATGGCGAGACATCGAACTTTGTCACGGCGCCATGGACACGCCCTTTAACGAAAACTCAAGATCTTCACAATTTAACATCGCACAGGCCTTTAGAATAGAGTGACTGAAAAAAAAAAGAATTATGTCATAAAAAATTCTCAGGGTAGTTTGTTACAGCGTAAAATATGTCACTTCCTGTTGCCAGTAGGTGGCGCTATGACTATAACTGAATATGAGCATATCAATCTGTTCAGGTCAGGAGTCTTATCAAACATGTGAAGTTTGTGGCAGATTGGACATTGTATGTCTGAGTTATAGCAACTTCATTTTCCATGGCGAATCATCGAAATTCGTCAGGCCGCCACGGACACGCCCTTGAACGAAAACTCAAGATCTTCGCAATTTAACATCGCAAAGGCCTTTAGATTAGGCATACCAAATTTGGTGTTGATCTGAATAAATCTCTAGGAGGAGTTCGTTAAAATACAAGGCATGCAAATGACAAAAATGATGCAAAATTTGCTCATAAAATTAAAAATAACCGACTTCCTGTTGGGTTTCGGATATTGCTCCAAGAGTCTTTTTTGTAGGTACTGATGCTTTACATATGTGTGCCAATTTCCGTGCATGTACGTGAAACACAGCTCGAGGGCTGTTGATTTTTTCACGATAGGTGGCGCTGTCGAGCCATTTTGCCACACCCTCTTCTGAAACCTATATCAGACGTAAATTTTACACCATGTATGACGCGTGTGCAAAGTTTCATGACTTTTTGAGCATGTTTCGGCCCTCAAAAATGCGATTCATTTTGGAGAAGAAGAAGAAGAAGAAGAAGAAGAAGAAGAATAATAAATATAGCTGCAAGCAGCAATGGCGGGCTCAAGCCATCAGCACAAACGCCACCCCGGTGGCATCAGGTAAACTGTGCCCAGCGGGCACATGCATTTACAGTAACCCTCTGGCACACAGGTTTTAAGGGATACGGCAATTAACAGGTTAATCCGAAGCATCAAGACTTTGAAATCACATACACAGAACAATATTCATTAAGAAAGTGAAATTAAATGATTAATAAACTATTTACTCGAACCCCTGCTATTTTCTATTCTAATAAAAGTCTTGGCTGTGGAACATCTGTAATAGAGTAGCTGCATGCAAATAAAGTCATGCCTTTTATTTTTTCCCCTGTTTGCTATTTCACATTCCTGTCACTGAAGCGCTGTGGCCTAAGACACAGAAGGTAACTGAAACAATGTGGTTTAAGTCAAGGAGATTATTAGGGGTCCAAGCACATTGGTATGTGTAGATGATGCAGTTACACAATGAACGTGTCTTTTTTCAAGTAAATCATGAGTCTTTATGTGAGTATATTATTATATGCACAACATGAAAATAGATAACTAATATAGTGTCCCTTCTACACTTTTTCAGTAATGTGTGATAACTTGAGAAATATGTTGTCAATACAATTAAAATAACAAAGTAATGGTATTTAGGAGATGATAGCTTTTGCATAATTACTATATTGGGTTTTATTAAAGTTTATGAAAAAAATAATGAATGTTTATGAATTTTTTATTTATGCACATAAGTGAAACATTTTCAAGTCTTTGAACAGATCTTTAAGTATTTGCTATCCTGTGGCGCCATCGAGTGGACAACATTAGCATTGTGGCCTTCATTTTTGAACAACATTATGAAAGGGCCCAATATTTTTTGAATGATTATAAATATTTAATGATTAGTTT
Organism: Cyprinus carpio; assembly: GCF_018340385.1. Taxonomy (NCBI): domain Eukaryota; kingdom Metazoa; phylum Chordata; class Actinopteri; order Cypriniformes; family Cyprinidae; genus Cyprinus; species Cyprinus carpio. The sequence goes on along the minus strand of NC_056594.1, from coordinate 4,500,780 downwards.
ACTGATAATATACCCACATTAAAATCTTATTTACTCATTCTGTATCTTATTTCATGCTTAATCATGAGTTTAATTTTCAATTTACATTTTTAAGCAGTGTTGAATGATTACTATGTGAGTTGCTAAAAAATTTTTTGTTTTGTTTGTTTTATTTATTTTTATAATTTTTTTTTTAGGATTTACATTTAAAAAAAATTAGCCTACTTCAAACATTTTAAGCAGCTTGAACAACCGGTTAATATTTATTACAGACCACTGTAACTGTCTATAATCTAAAAAACAAATTTATTATGAAAATAAAAGTGTGTACACCAGTTAAATTGGACGATAAAGAAATTGCTAACAATAGTTTATAGTGCATGTTTTAAGTTTATAGGTGTTTGGATGCAGAAATGGACAAACCAAATGTAAAATAACATGTCATCAATTTAGTTAGATATAGATTAATTCTTGTTAGATAGCAAAAAAATAAAAAATAATAATAATAATAATAAATACATGAATACATACACACATACAAAAAAAGCAGCCAAGACGAATGATTTTCTGTTTTTTATAGATTAAAATTGAAGACAGAAAGCAGCTGGTAAATGCAGTCACTTTAATATTCAAATCCAGTACCATGATCCACTTCAGATTTATTTCTCAACAGTTTATATTCACGTGGCTGTTTTCGTTTATATTCGCCAAGCTATTATGTATTTTAAAATAATCTTGTAGGCTACTTGATTTGTTCGTTCTTGCGACGAAAAGCCAGAATCAGCGTCCTCTGGCGCTCGAGAGATCGATGTTATTCTGCCCTTAGACTGTCTCGCGCTGTCAAATACTATTTCTTTTCACAATTAAACAGCTCAAAAACACCTGAATTCAGCTCTTGTTGTGTTCCAATGGGTGGATTGTGTGCATTCGCGGTAATATTTTGTTTTAAAAAGCTCTTAAAACTATAAAAATGCTTTTATTGTGAGTGGTGAGACTGCACGCGCTGATGCAGTGGTGATTTCTCTCTGGTCTTTCTCACTGATCTCTGGCCAGACATCAATTATTAATGAGATCTGAGCCGGTAATAATAACATCCGTTGGTTCAGCTTGTCAGTGTGAATGAAACGTGTATTTATTTGTCCGTTCTCGCCGAAAAAACATCACCGTGTTCTGGAGCGCAGAGCAATCGATGTGATGTTCAGCCCTTAGACAAAGAAAATCTCACAAGCACTCATAAACACTCATTTTCATCTCTATAATATGTTCTTCTAATTGTTTTGTGTTAATTTGCCGCTGTGTTTTAATGTAAAAGGCTGTAGTTTCTGTATGTAGACTTTTTTCCCTTCAAGTGTTCAGAAGTCTCGCGCTGTCAGACAGGTTGCAGCAAATATTTCATTTTAACACTCACAAACAACTGAATTTAGCTCTTGGTGTGTTCTAATTGGCGGATTGTGTGCAATCGCTGTAATATTTTATTTTTAAAAGGTCTTAAACAAGAATAAACTCGTTTGTTGTGAGCTCTTTGAGATAGCACACGCTGTTCGGAGCGGTGATTTATCTCTCGTCTATCTCTCTGTTCTCTGGCCATACATCAATTATTAATGAGCCCTGACCCGCTAATAATAAGATATGTTGGTTAAGCTTGTCAGTGTTAATTAAATGTATTTATTTATTTGTATTTTTAACCGATGTAAAAGTGAAACTAAGCGAGACTCCTCCCTCTCAGTCCCGGGAATTGCTCCTGTAGAGGCGCAATTTCTCTCAGACAATGAAAGTCTCAGCACACATACACTCCTCACACAGAGCCAAAAATCCATATTCAAATCAAAATAGCTGACTTCCTGTTGGTCGTAGCTAATGACTGTAAATTAGAAAGTTGTCCGTCTTAATAAGAACAATATATGTACCGAGTTTGGTGTCTGTAGCTAAAACTAAGCCCCCCACTTTTGACAAAAGGTGGCGCTATAGAGTGCCTCCTCCACGCCCTTTTATGACCTTTTGCCAGTGTCTAGCTATCATTAATACTGATATGTGTTCTGAGTTTCATGAAATTCTAAGCATGTTATCTGCCTCAAAATCAGAATATATTACACAGAAAAATATTCCAGTTTGATATGTTGCCATGGCAACACTATATTAGATATCAATATCCCCTCAACAGTTTTACATGGGCCGTGTTTTGTCATTATTCTGATGAAGTTTGAAGCAAATTGATTAAAAATAAGATGCTGAATTCAAAGCATTTTGAAAATGACACACTTCCTGCTGCCAGTTGGTGGCGCTATAACTTTTACTCCTAATAGTCACATATATGCGATCGGCATCATACAACGAACAAATTGATGAAGTTTAATTAAAATCAGGAAATGTATGTGGATGTTATTAGACACCTCCTGTTTCTCATTTCTCGCCATAATTTCAACGCCTCGCCACGAGCAAACCGTTCGAGATATCAAAAATCCCCTGGCAATTTTGCATCCCCAATGTCTTGAGATCATGTTAACCAAGTTTGGTGGCAATCGGGTAAAAAACCTATGACAAGTATATCAAATTCCAGAGCATGCGCTTTTTACATAGCTCTAAATAGCTGACTTCCTGTTGGGCGGAGCCTATGACATGCAATACGAAAGTTGTTCGGCACAATGCGATCTATATGTGTACTGAGTTTCATATGAATACGTGCAAGTATGTTTGAACTATACATCAACAATTCTGACTGTGTTCCAGGGGGCGCCGTAGAGCCCCTGTGCCAAGCCCGGGTCCCAGCCTCTGCAGCCTCCTAATGGCCACAGATTCTAAGGTGTGTGCAAATTTTCAAGAGTTTTTGAGTATGTTAAGGGCCCCAAAAGCCCCCACAACTTTGACGAAAAATAAGAATACTAAACCCTAAATAGCCAACTTCCTGTTGGGCGGAGCCTATGACATGCAGTACGAAAGTTGTTTGGCTTGATGAGATCTATATGTGTACCGAGTTTCATACGTCTACGTGCAAGTATGTATGATATATGGCCCTCCATATTCCAGGGGGCGCTGTAGAGCCCCTGTGCCACGCCCGTGTATCAGTCTCTGCCCGGCCCTAATGGACGCAGGTTCCAATGTGTGTGCCAATTTTCAATAGTTTTCGAGTATGTTAAGGGCCCCAAAAGTCCCCGAGACGTTGGAAAAAAAATAAAAATAAAAATAATAATAATAATAATAATAATAATAATAATAAAAAATAATCCTAAGGAAAACAATAGGGCTCTCGCCCTCCAGGCTTGAGCCCTAATAATAATAATAATAAACAAAGCAGATACAAGAGGGTCCTCACACCATCGGTGCTCGGGCCCTAAATATGCTTGTGTTGATGAGTGCTTGTATGAAGGGGTTAAGAGATACTTGCAACTCTATTTTAAACAAGTGTGAATACATTTTTATCGCTAATACCTTCCAGACAGAAATAGTGCTTTAGATTATTAAAATGTTCTTCACACTAAGAAAAAAAATAAATAAAGAAATATTTTATTTTCTGACCTGTTCACTGAAATGTTCTTTGGGAAACAAAAATGGTTATTTTATGTTATAGCTGATAAAGCTCCGCTTTTGGAACATTTATTTTTAAGAGTGAAATAGAGTGCTTTATGGATGATATACCTGTACTTTAGTAGGCCATAACCCAGAAATGAGTTAGCATTTTAGCACTTCTGGGTCCATTGGGTTGGGTCGGTGGGTTTTTAAATGGGTTTTTGGTTAAATGCTTAAAATAACACAAGCTCTAGATATTTTCATGTTTTATTTTGTGATATAAAATGCAAAATTAATACCTGTCAGCCTCTGTTCTGTGTTTTGTTCCCCATGTGCTCTGTGACCCAGTTTCTGTCTCCCTGCTTTGATTTAATTCCAGGTGTTCCCTGTTTGTTTTGATTGATCACAGGTGTGTCTCGTCTTCCCATTATCCTGTTTAGTGTATAAATGGTGTTACCTGTGTTTAATCCAGCATCTAGTATTGTTTATGTTAACTTCTTATGCTATGTGTGATGCATGTGATATGATTAATTCCTTGGTTTAGTACTCCTGGTCTCCTCGTTCCTTGTTCCCGCACAGTAGCAAACGTGACAGAATACCGGACCAAGAAACAAAAAGTAAGCGGCACCTCTTCTTTGTGTTTTTGTTTGTTTGTTTGTTTGTTTGTTTGTTTGTTTGTTTGTTTTGTTTTTCTTGGCAGTTTTCGGCAGTTCCCGAGTCAAATCAGCCGGCAGTTCCTGAGTCAAGTCAGGCGGCAGGTCCCGAGTCAAGTCAGCCGGACGTTAATGTGACAAGCCCGCTGGATGTTAATGCGGCAAGCCCAACGGATGTTAATGTGGCAAGCCTGCCAGCCCCAAAACTCACTCCAGTGCCCACTAATCATAAGCCCCTTCCAGAGTGCCCTCCAGTGTCGGCTCCAGCCACAGAGCTCGCTCCAGTGTCGGCTTCAGCCCCAAGACTCACTCCAGTGCCAGCTCCTTGAAAGTGATTTGCTGTGTCTTCTCCTCGAGAGCACCCTCCAGTACCAGCATCACTTAAGCGCTATCCTGATCCCCAGTTCAGCCCAGAAAGGGCTTCTGTTCCCGAGTTTAGCCCAGGGAGGGCTCCTGAGCCCCCTGTTATGGCCAGGGTGTTTTTTTTTTTTTTTTTTTTTGGATGGGTGGTTGTAGGGCTCCAGCCGTAGGCTGCTCTGCCATGACCTCCCGAGTCCCCTGATCCACCAAGGCACCCCGAGTCCCCTGATCTGCCATGGCACTCCAAACGGGTACCACTCTGGATGCCCACTGTCCTGTGTCTGTCCTGTGTCTGTAAACATCATCACAGTGAGCAGATAAACTCATCTACTCATAGCCTCATTGTGTTTATAATCACATTTTTGCACTATTCTAACTCAAACTTTGAGGATTTTTTGTTGTTGTTTTGTTAATACAGACGGAAAGTTATCAGTAGCTTAATGTTGGTGACAGTGAAGTCATGTGAATGTGGTGTAGTTTCTAGTTTGTTTATAGCCTATATGTTTAGCTTTTTACTTAGTTTAAAGTTTTGCTTTAGGCTTACAAATTCATAAAGCACGTGTTCATGTTACGGTAGTCAGGGACCGGAGACTGAGAATGACAGGAAATGATGTTTATTTTGACACAAGCAGAGGTGAAGGTGAGCAATGGTGAAGAAATGGGTGAGGATACGGTGCTGGTGTCTTGGAAGGTGAGATGATCTGAAAGGTGGTGGCATGAGATGATGGAGAAAGATGACACACACACACACACACACACGATGGGAACAGGAGGACACTGGAGATTGCTGGAGAGAGGTAAGTTAGGTATATGGTTAGTCCTTAGAGTTGTCCACCACGGCGTCGGGAATCCAAGATCTCGCGAACCTCGTAGGCAGCACCATCGTCCAGGATGAGTGGAAGGGGGCTTCGGCTGTGGCTACGCCAGGCTCTGTGGAGAGGGAGACAGAAGGATGGTGAGGTTTGAGAAGTGATACATGAAACGTGGGGTGGATACGATACTCAGGAGGGAGGTGTATGTGACTGGGTTGATCTGCTCTGTGATGGTGAATGGGCCAATGAATCTGGGACTCAGTTTGCGGCATGGTAGACGCAGGCGGATGTCTCGGATTGACAGCCAGACCTTCTGTCCTGGTTGGTAGGCTGGAGCTTCGGAGCGGTGAAGGTTGGCTGTCATCCTGCGTCTACGTAGGGCCCATTGTAGCTGATGGTGGGCCGAGTCCAATGTTCCCTCTAATTTTTTTTCTTGCTGAGCAAAACTTTTCTCTATTGGGCGGACATTTCGGCCACCTGTGCAAAAACATAGTTTATACCAGACCTGTACAGCGCGCACACAAAAAAAGTGTGTAACTTTTAACTTTAATGTGCTATTTGTATTTGATTTGACCCGTGACTAAATGATTTTAGATTACCTGATAAAACTTACTGAATATTATTTCACAAAATAATACTGTGAAATATTATTGCAATTTAAAATAAAAGTTTTCTATTTTAATATACTTTAAAATATAATTTATTCCTATGAAGCAAAGCAATTTTCAGCATCATTACTCCAGTCACATGATCCTTCAGAAATCATTCTAATATGCTGATTTATTATCAGTGCTGGAAACTGTTGTGCTGCTTAATATTTTTTGGGGACTTGTGATTTTTTTTTTTTTTGGGATTCTTTGATAAATAAAAAGTTAAAAAGGGCAGTGTTTATTCAAAATAGAAATTTTGTGTTACAATATACACTACTAAAAAGTTTGTGGTCAGTATTTTTTTTTTTCTTTTTTTAAAGAAATTAATACTTTTATTCAGCAAGAATGTGTTAAATGGATAAAGTGATAATAAAGACATATTTTTAGAAAAGATTTCTATTTTGAATAAATGCTGTTCTTTTTAACTTTTTATTAATCTAAGAATCAAATAAAAAAAGTATCACATGTTCCAAAAATAAAAATAAAAAATAAGTAAAAATATTAAGCATTACAACAGATTCAACACTGATAGTAAATCAGCATATTAGAATGATTTCTGAAGGATAATATGACACTGAAGGCTGGAGTAATGATGCTGAAAATTCAGCTTTGCTCCTCGGGAATAAATTATATTTTAAAGTATATTAAAACAGGAAACCAATATTAGAAATTGCAATAATGTTTCACAATATTACTGTTTTTTTCTTCTGTATTTTCGATAAAATAAATACATCCTTGATGAGCAGAGACTCCATTAAAAAAACAAGAACAATTATTTATTAGGTTTATAATATAGGCCTAACATAATATAATATCAAAACAAACTGAAGCATTTAAACTGATAGAATAGAATACAATAGAATAGAAACTGAAGCATTTAAACTGATAGAATAGAATAGAAACTGAAGCATTTAAACTGATAGAATAGAATAGAAACTGAAGCATTTAAACTGAGATCTGTAAGTTAAATATTTAAAAAAAAAAAAGTGAACGTCAGTTCTTCTAGAGCTATGTAAACTACACCTGTGTGTGACTGTAAATGTCTCTGAGTTTTGTTACCGTTCTGTGCCCATCATCCGCTATTTCCAGCACTTAATCAAGCCGCTCTTCTTTAATACATGATGACGTTTTATTTCATTGCGTTTGCGTCGGCGCACGATTTGAGCTATTTCGTACGCAACCATTAAAATATTCGGTTTCTACAGCGACTCATTTGCCGCACATTACTTTTCTATGAAACTAACCGCATTCACCGGTTCTAACTCTATCGTGATATCAACTCTGTAGCGGTTTCTCCGAGCATTGCAATTCATTCGCTTTCGCAAATGGCTTTCCCAACTCATTTATGCGTGTGCGCGGCACATTATTTTTTCTGCGCGGCAGCGGTGGAAAAAGTGCGCGGCCGCGCGTGCGCAGCTTAGAGGGAACATTGGCCGAGTCCCAGACCCTCTCGCTCTCTCGGAACCAGTAGTCGACGGATGGTACGTCTATCTGACCAGGGAAAGAGCAGGGGCTGGAGCCCGAGCACGTACTGGAATGGAGTGAGTCCGGTGGAAGGTTGGCGCAGGGAGTTCTGTGCGTACTCGGCCCACCCCAGGAACTGGTTCCAAGAGTCCTGGTGGCCATGACAGAAGGTACGGAGGAAGCGACCAATCTCTTGCATTTTCCTCTCCGTCTGCCCGTTCAACTGAGGGTGGTATCCAGATGTCAGGCTGACGGCCACACCTAGGAGGGAGTGAAAGGCCTTCCAGACTCGGGAGATGAATTGGGGACCTCTGTCGGAAACGATATCCTCAGGGAGGCCAAAGTACCTCTCCACGGTTTCCATGGCCTAGGGTAGTCCCTTCAGAGGAATAAGACGGCATGATTTAGAGAATCTATCAACAATTACAAGAATACATGTGCAGCCTTTCGAAGGCGGTAGGTCCTTGATAAAGTCCACCCCTAGGTGTGACCATGGACGGTTAGGAACGGGCAGAGGGAGGAGTTTGCCAGATGGTAGGTGACGGGGGCTCTTCGAGATGGCGCATTCCCTACATCCTTGCATGTACCTTTTGACGTTGGATGCCATGTTGGGCCACCAGAAGCGTTCTCTCAGCAGCGAGAGGGTTTCATTGACCCCCGGGTGGCCAGTGCCTAGTGAGGTGTGAGCTGAGTGGATGAGTGGAGTGCGCCGTGTCTTGGTGATGTATTGCAAGCCCGGTGGATAACCTGGCGGGGTGTTGGTGGAGGAATTGGAGGAGGGCATAGTCTCCGCTGACCAAGTGATTGGGCTGATAATAAATTTTTCTGGGAGTACAGCTTCAGGTTCCTCCAGGTTTTCTTCAGGAGTGTAACAACGGGATAAGGCATCCGCCTTGACATTCTTGGATCTGTGCTGATAGGAAATTAAGAAATTAAAGTGGGTAAAGAATAGAGCCCATCGGGCCTGCCTGGGGTTAAGCCTCTTGGCCATGCGCAGATATTGAAGGTTTTTGTGGTCTGTGAGTACTAGGAAGGGGTGTTTGGCTTCCTCCAGCCAATGCCTCCACTCCTCAAGCGCCAACTTGATGGCTAAGAGTTCGCGGTTGCCGATGTCGTAATTAGTCTCCGCCGGGTTGAGCTTGCGGGAAAAGAAGGCACATGGATGGAGTCAGCTGGGATTCCCCTGCTGCTGGGAGAGCACCGCTCCTACCCCTGTGGTGGAGGTGTCGACTTCCACAATGAATGGCCTATTGGGATCGGGGTGGACCAGGAGAGGAGCGGTGGTGAAGGCCTCCTTCAGGGAATTGAATGCCTCCGTGGCGGCTGGGGTCCAGGACAGAGACTTGGGCTTATTTCAGAGGACGCTGGTGAGAGGAGTGGTGATGGAGCTGTAGTCTTGGATGAAGCGGCGGTAGAAGTTAGCGAAACTTCTCTCTTTTAGAGAAGTGGGTGTTGGCCAGTTCTGGATGGCATCCACCTTCCCCTCGTCCATCCGGATGCCACTGCTATCTATGTTGTAGCCAAGGAACTGCACTGAGGGCCGATGGAAGGAGCACTTCTCTGCTTTCAGATAGAGTTGGAACTCTCTCAGGCATTGAAGGACCTCCGCAACGTGGCATCGATGTTCCGTTAGGCTCCGGGAGTAGATGAGCATGTCATCGATATAGACTAGGACTAACTTTTGGAGAAACTCCCAGAGCACCTCATGAATGAAATCCTGGAATACGGAGGGGGCGTTGACTAGACCATATGGCATAACAAGATATTCGTAGTGACCAGTAGGGGTGATAAAGGCTGTCTTCCACTCGTCCCCCTCATGTATTCGGATGAGGTTATACGCGCTGCGCTGGTCCAACTTGGTGAAGACAGTGGCACCACGGAGATGTTCCAAGGCTGCTGGGACGAGAGGAAGAGGGTAGCAGAATTTTACGGTGATATTGTTGAGGGAGCGATAATCAATACATGGCTGCAAGCCTCCGTCCTTTTTGTCTACAAAGAAGAAGCTTGAAGCAGCAGGGGAAGTAGATGGACGGATGTAGCCTTACGCCAGCGCCTCCTTGATGTAATCCTCCATGGCCTTCTCTTCCGGGATGGAGAGGGGGTAGATCCTTCCCCTTGGCACTGGCTCACCTGGAAGCAGATCTACTTTTGGTCTTCGCCGGTCCTCCACGAGATTACCGGATTATGCTGCTCCAACCACGGGCGCCCTAGAATCACGTCAGCGGTGGATTACTCCAGAACGAGAGGATGGATCTTCTCCACATGAATTAGCCCGATCTGGAGGGTCAGAGGGCCGACACCATGGCGAACTTGTCTCCTGCTTAGCGGTTTTCCAGTTATTGAATGGATCTGGTAGGCTGACGGCGTTGCCATGGTAGTGAGGTTGAGCTGACGGCAGAGGGTGCCTGAGATGAGTTGCCGGCTGACCCAGAATCGAGGAGTGCATGGACTGGAAGGGAAACATCAGCGGCAGTAAGTGTCACAACGTTGGTGAGTGGCTTCATCTGATACTTGGAAGGGAAAATGGCACTCACCATGGGACGAGGAGGACGGACGGGCCATAGGGAGATGATATACCCCGGTGATCCACAGTACAAGCAGAGATTCTGGGCCAGCCGTCTTTGCCGTTCAGTCATCGTGAGACGAGTGGTATCAACTTGCATGGGTTTGTGGGCTGGTTCTGGGGAGCTGACGGTCTCTGGACGGCAGAGGGGTGAGTTGGCATGTGACTGGCCCTGGTGCTCTTCGAGGCACGACTGCATACGAGTGGCGAAGCGGATGGATAGTTGAATGAAACGTTCAAGCCCGATGGTGTCCTCGTATGCAGCGAGATGCAACCGCACTCGAGGATCCAATCCCTGACAGTAGGTGGTCAGCAAGGCTTGCTCATTCCATCCACTTGTGGCCGCGAGAGTCCTGAACTTAAGAGCATATTCATTTACAGTCATCTTTCCTTGTTTTAAATTATAAAGTTTCTCACCAATGGATGAATCCCAGGTGGGTCTACCGAAAACTTCTCTGAAGTGGTCAACAAAGCTAGAATATGACTGGATGACAGAGTTATTTTGGGTCCAAATGGAATCGGCCCATTGTAGTGCTTTACCTTGCAACTGGCAGATTACGAAGGCTACCATCGATCGCTCGGTGGGGTACAAGTGCGGTTGCTTCTCCAGGACCAGCGAGCATTGGAGGAGAAATCCGCTGCATTCCTCTGCCGAACCAGACAAGGTTCCGGAAGTGCTCGCTGGTGAAGGGGGTGATGGAATGCTGGTGATCGTCCGACGAACGTGTCAACGAGGTCCTGGAAGGGGTCCATGAGGTAGACCGGGACCGGTAGACAGGGACCGGAGACTGAGAATGACAGGGAATGATGTTTATTGTGACACAAGCAGAGGTGAAGGTGAGAAATGGTGAAGAAATGGGTGGGGATACGGTGCTGGTGTCTTGGAAGGTGAGATGATCCGAGAGGTGGTGGCTTGAGACGATGGAGGAAGATGACACACACACACACACACACACACACACGATGGGAACAGGAGGACACTGGAGATCGCTGGAGAGAGGTAAGTCAGGTGTATGGTTAGTCCTTAGAATTAGCAGTTAGGTATTGACCTAGTTGCGAACGAGACCGGACAGTGACTGCGTGTGTGTGTGTGACTTTTTTTAGTGCTGGGGAGATTGCAGGTAGATGAGGAGCAGGTGAGTGTGATTAGTACTCAGGTGAGGGCGTGCGCTGTGATTGGGTAGTGTTGGAGCCTGGCGTGTCTGTGACAGTTCATTAGTTAACAATCTTGATGAACAAAATAAGAATCATAAACATGTGTGCTTATTTTCTGCAATAATCCAAAAGCCAATGGAAAAATCATATATATATATATATTTTTTTTAAGAAACCAGGGTGAACTATAGGGTAGGACTACAAAAATACAGTATGTCATTACTGCAGGACTCTATGGAGGACAGTTTTAAGTGCTGTGCGTTCTGTGAAACACATGCTACAATTTGTACAAAAGCGGAAGTATGCTTTGGCCTTGCTAAAATGAGAGGTTTTTGATTTGTTACGTGGTTGTTATTTTTATTATTTCTTTTTCTTCAGTCTGATATTTTAGTTTCTAGATATCGTCTGGGTTCCTCTTTCTTTATAAGTCTGTGACTTTTTACTTGTTTTGTTGTTTGCCAGGTGATAAGTGGTTTGTCATTGTGACACTCATTTGTTAACAATAATAAATTCTCCATTTTATTTATTTATTCATTTTAAATTAAAAATAAATAAATAAATGTATTGATACAAAAGTGACAATCTAAACTCAAACTTACATGTCATGATCATGTGCTGTACCAATAAGTCATGGCACTAATAGACTACCTATTTTAAAAAGTTTGAATTATTGGATAATTAGTAAGAAAAGAAACATTGGCATGAATAAAATCCTTCATCATATAAATCCAGCATGTCTGTTAATAAAACTTTTCACTTTCTCCCCTGAACAACCAGCACTGTGACCAGTGTCAGCCAGCACTGTGCGGTTGTCCTCTCTGATGTAAATCTCTATTGGCTGTCCTCTAACAGCAGATATTACTATGAGGTCGCTGTAATTTTGCCAAGTAAGACATGTTCCTGGATCAACATCTTTTGATGATCCTGGATCAACATAACTGTCCAAAAATATAGACTTAACCCAATCCGTACCCCTAAACCTAACCCTACCCATAATTTATTCCTAAAATCAGTGTGAAATGATAGCTGATTAACAAAGGTGTAGAAGCACCAAACCCTGATCGTAAACCTAAACCAGATATTTCCTGAAAAGTTATCCCTCAATTCTGATTGGTTGATAGGAATGTTGTTCCAGGAACAACAAAGATGTTGATCCAGGAACATGTTGTGCTTGGTGAAATCACGTTCACCACTACTATGAGGGTACAGCTTCCCGAATCTAAGCCCTCCAGACCTCTAATCCTTACTTCCCAGGACTCAAGCAACAAGTACATTAATTATGACTAGAAACAATTGACACCTGTGGAGTGACACATTGCTGATCCAGTGCAACTGCTGACACCGTGCTTGATGGGACTCTGAGCGCACAGTTGGCATTGAAGGTTCACATTCAGCTCACCTTCAGCTTACCTTACAATACCTGACCTAATTACCCCAAAGCCCGAGCTTGTACATGTGAAAAACCTAATCCTTGGTCTTCAAACCCTTTTTACAGTCCTCATATGTAATCCTGTGTGATGTCTTGAATCGCTGCCATCCACCAAAACATTCACCCATTAAACCCAAATGGATGAACAGTTTGTACTCTTTGATTCTCTAAGCCAACATGCTAGCACATCTCTTTTCATTCAGGCTTGTTTGACCTCATAAAAACATTTTTATTGGGTTATTATTAAAAAGATGCTTGGTTAAAATGGTCCTAGGATTACAGTGGCCCGTATGTGCACAACACAATGGTCACTAGTGGGCTTCTTGACCTGAAAGACCTATATATATATATATATATATATATATATATATATATACACAATTAATTATATTTAATAACAAAATAAAATATTTAAAATTATTTCAACTGTTTGGTTACCAATATTCTTATATCTGATATTCTGCAGACAAAAGGAAGCTAGACAAGTTTGAAAAATTTGAGTAACTTTTGACAGAAATTGGTTATGACAAAATTGTTACCGTCTGTGTTTGAGCACACTATCAAACTCTTAAAAATAAAGCTTCTTTATTGGCATCTTAAGAACGTTTAACATCAATAGAACCTTTACAATTCACAAAAAGGTTCTTTAGATTATTAAAATGTTCTTCACACTAAGAAAAAAAAGTTCACTGAAATGTTCTTTGGGAAACAAAAATGGTTCTTTTATGTTATAGCTGATAAAGCTCTGCTATTGGAACATTTTTATTTTTAAGAATAAAATAGAGTGCTTTAGGGATGACATACTTTAGTAGGCCATAACCCAGAAATGAGTTAGCATTTTAGCACTTCTGGGTCCATTATCTCAAAGTCGGTGGGTTTTTAAATGGGTTTTTGATTAAATGCCTGAAATAAGGTCTGTGTTTAACATAAGCTCTAGATATTTTCATGTTTTATTCCGTGATATAAAATGCAAAATTAATACCTGTCAGCCTCTGTTCTGTGTTTTGTTCCCCATGTACTCTGTGACCCAGTTTCTGTCTCCCTGCTTTGATTCTGTCTTTACCTGTGTTTAGTCCAGCATCTTATTCTGAAAAAAGGAAAGAACTACAGAGGGCATTGAATAATGGACTGAGCTTAAAAAAACTTATTGAGTCTGCCTGGCACACATTATATAATTAAGGCTGTCATGGCTTTTCTAAAAGAAACTCAGCTTGTAAACAGGATTTAATATTGGAAGGAATTTTTTTTTAGTTTTTTTTTTTTTTTATACACAGAGTAGAATTTAAAATTTTATATCAAATGAGTTCACACTTCCATCATGTAGATGGCAGTAATGTACTTCATTTGCAAACCACCAAATAAAAAACACAGAAGAAGAAGTCCAGCATCTGGTATTGTTTGTCAACTCCTTGTGCTACGTGTGATTCCTGTGATATGAATAATTCCTTGGTTTAGTACTCCTGGTTTCCTTGTTCCAAGTTCCGTGTTCCTGCACAGTAGCAAACGTGACAGAATACCGGACCAAGAAACAAAAAGTAAGCGGCACCACTTCGCCTTGTTTTTCTTTTTCCGTTTTTTGAAAAGTGTTTTGTTTTTTTGTTTTTTTGGCAGTTTTTGTCAGTTCCCGAGTCAAGTCAGCTGGCAGGTCCCAAGTCAAGCCCGCACATGACGTTAATGTGGCAAGCCCGCTGGGTGTTAATGTGGCAAGCCTGCCAGCTCCAAAGCTTACTCCAGTGCCCACTCCTCGTATGCGCCTTCCTGTGTGCCCTCCATTGTCAGCTCCAGCCCCAAGAATCACTCCAGTGCCAGCTCCCCAAAAGCACTTTGCTCTATTTTGATTATTTATGCAATAATATATATTAATGGGTAATAATATATATAAAGTGACGTGATACAGCCAAGTATGGTGAACCATACTCAGAATTTGTGCTCTGCATTTAACCCATCCAAAGTGCACACACACAGCAGTGAACACACACACACCGTGAACACACACCCGGAGCAGTGGGCAACCATTTATGCTGCGGCACCCGGGGTTCAGTGCCTTGCTCAAGGGCACGTCAGTCGTGGTATTGCCGGCCTGAGAATCGAACCCACAACCTTAGGGTTAGGAGTCAAACTCTCTAACCACTAGGCCACGACTTCCCCCTATTTATTTATTTATTTATTTATTTATTTATTTATTTATTTATTTATTTATTTATTTATTTATTTATTTATTTATTTAATGGTGTTAGACCAGGTCTCCTCAAAATAATGATAAAGATGTTGTTCACAACAGATAACATCACCCTTGAGACTACTGCATAACATTGACAGTCTTGATCCAATCAAATAATAACTTTGTTTACTTTGCAAAGAGTAGTCAAGGTCAAGTTCCCCCTATATAAGTGGTTAGAGGCTGACTGGCCCCATACAAAAATGTAATGACTGCCCTATTTCAAGAGTGATATTGCCATATATGTTACCGATAAGGTGCTAGATAATTTTCACACTGTACATTCGCTGGGTAGATGAAGATATAAGTTCATAAAATCGCCATAGTAAAATTTTGCAAAACTTTCAATAGTTTTAGCAAATTACATTATTTTATGATTTAATAAATAAATAAATAAATAAATATCACCACATGAACATATAAAATCAACCAGTAAAGGCAAAAAGGTGATTACAAATACATTACATTATTTTGATAATACATCATACATTCATAAACATTTGAAACCTAAAATCTCGATATTGATAACAAAAGCTTGTGGATATTATGCGTCAACTAGCCAGTTATAGATCAAATATGAATTTCCAAACACTAGCAGTGATGTCATAATACACCCACAAATTTAAATGTGGAGTGTGCAGATACGGTGACAGTTTGTTGAAAGATCCCTTCCTAATAGGAAGAATTAGAGGAGCTGGCTATAAATCAGTCTGTTGTGACATCTCAAAGACAAGTGCTATAACAGACTGTCATAAACACACTTTTCTGATGACATCTGATCATTGATCACAGTTCAACATGATTCAATTTCAAGAAGATGGCACAATGATTGAAAACCATCCCTAAGACTAAAGAGCTTATCAGCAATACTGAGAGGATTTACGCATATCCTTCCTTGCAGTATTCCACGGTATATCCATCCAGTCCAGAGCCAATATTATCTGGGGATCTCCACTTAAGAGTGACTGAGGTGTCATTGACGTCATTCACAGGGGCTGAGGGGCACTTGCGGGCACTGCACATTCAAAATATATATATTGAAAAAAACATGCATTTCTACAGTATTGAAAAGATTAAAAGATGGATGGATGGATGGATGGATTGGGTGAATGGATGGATGGGTAGGTGAGTAGACTGGATGGAAAGATGGGGATGGATGGAAGGATGGATGGATGGATGGATGGATGGATGGATGGATGGATGGATGGATGGATGAATTGACTGGGTGAATGGATGGATGGGTAGGTGAGATTGGGTGGATTTGGTGGGTGGTTGGAGTGATTGATTGATTGGGTGGGTGGATGGGTGGGTGGAAGGATGGATGGATTGAGTGGAAGGGCCATTGTGTGGATAAAAAGATTGGGTGATGGCAGGATTGGCTAGCTGAATGACTGGGTCGATAGACCGGGTGGGTGGATGGCTGGATAGGTGGAGGAAAGGAAGGATGCTTGGGTGGATGGAAGAATGGTTGGCTGGATTGATCGAATGAATGGATGGGTGAGTGGGTAAATGGAAGGATTTGGTGGATGGATGGTTTACCTGCTGGTGGAGGTGGTGTTGGTGCTTTAGGTCGCATCCACAGTTGCAGATTCAGCAGGAGCAGCTGATGATCAAATACACCGGAATATTAGGATTCAGAGTTCAGTTCACTGACATGCATCAAGGATTTTACTGCTATATGTCAATAAAATCAAAACAACACAATCAAAGCATCTATTGTAATTTTCTGAAGGGTGTATCTCACATTATAAAGCATCTGGATCCAAACTGAAGTGGAATAATTAAAAATGATGACCAAACCAAAATGATTTACCATCAGGTGAAGCATCAGTGGAGGGATTAGCTTCCTCAGCAGGGCCTGATAGTAAATCATTAGACTTCTGTTAGCGCAGGGCCACTCTGGAGAGATCGCTCAATTAGTACTGTTTAATAAGCAGTATTTTTTTTTTTTTTTTTAGTAATGGTAGTTTAGCGTCATGGAGCAACAACTGCAGAAATAGCACCATCATCTTCAAGATTCAAGATTCAAGAGATTCAAGATTTTTATTCATCACATACCCGATTATATAGACTAGAGCATATATAACCAGCAGTGAAATGTGAGTCAGTTCCACTCCTAGGTCAGCAGCTAATCTATAACACATATATACACACAACTTCAGCAGATATACGAACACAAACACACACACACACACACACACACACACACACACACACACACACACACACATATATATATATATATATATATATATATATATATATATATATATATATATATATATATATATACTTACCTTAAACCTCCCCCTCATGCAGTGGTCACATTAGTTTCTAAACACATCAGCAGCTAAAGACACTAATGAAAAGTCAGGTGAAAAGTCATGCCATTTCATTTCAGCATGCAGTGAGATGCACTCTTCAACCACAGCCTGTTCTTGCTTTGGCTGACATCACACATCATTGGTGATCAGTGGTTTTTGCACTCAGCAGGCCACCAGTTTACTGAAGAAGTAACATTTGCTGTGATAGATGATGGCTGGATGAATCAGTCTTTGTAAACTGATGGAATCTGAACAATGTCAAAATTGGCAAAGAAATCAAAGTGCAGAAGGGGCGGGGAGTTATTTTGATTCTGAGACGTGGGTTAATGTAACATTAAAAATGTGATGATACTTAAAAATGCTGTGTGTACTCTGTACTATTACAGGTAGTCATTTTTATAGCTTAAGCCTACGCTGGGGTCTGAGCAGCAGGGGCAGAGGCTAGAGTTACATGTTAAATAAATGTTAGAAGTTGTTAGGTACACGTTAGAGGATAGGTATAAATTACAATGCTGCTGTAAGACAAGGCTCAGGGATCAACAAGTGCTTTGTATTTAATTCATCTGCTTTAATTCATCAAACTCTGGGGTTAGAAGCATATTAGGGAAACTTCTACACTAATGCATGTACATAATAATTAGTATATTTAGGCTTGTTCAGCCTTTCTGTAGCTCAAGAGATTTGAGAGAACATCTTTTTACAACGCCTGTATGAACATTGGAATTTTTGCAAGCTTGACTACTCTTCTACTACACACTCAAAAGTGTGTACTTTTTCTTCACCAAAAGAGTACATACTTTTAGGGCGTAGTATAAGTAGGCACAATGAGACACAGCATAGCATTCTCTGATCTTTTTCTATTCTTACCACTAGTTTTCTTTAAAAAAGCCTCTAACACTGGCATTCTCTATTCTATTTCTGTTCTATCTTCCTGTCTTCTTTTTATTTATTATAAAAATTACCCTCTAAAACTAGCATTCTCTGTTCTATTCTATCTACTTGTTTTCCTTTTATTATATATATATATATATATATATATATATATATATATATATATATATATATATATATATATATATGATTGTTTCTATTGTCCTCATTTGTAAGCTAACCGAGACTTGTCACAGCACTTACATATTATTGCTCTATTGTTGTTTTTGATTGCTTCTATTGTCCTCATTTGTAAGTAGCTTTGGATAAAAGCATCTGCTAAATGACTAAATGTAAATGTAAAAAATAATTTTAGAATAGGAATATTTGTGTTGAGAAATATATATATATATATAAGTGATAAAAAAAATATATAAACAGCTGTCATGTTATTAAATTAATGTAATAATTGCCAAATAACATTTTTTTTAAAAACTGAAATAAAAGCACAAATCCAGTGTAGGGATGGCATGAGTTTATTGGAAACGTGAGTGAATATTTGATGGAAGAAATTCTCTCAGATCAGTACATGCCTTTTATAACCCCTTTCCAGCAGACAGTTTGCAAAAACATAATAATAAAAACCAACATCAACAAAAGGTGTCTCATCTGAGGGCCGGATCTTTTCATATTTTACTGTGATTGTGGTCGCAGATGAGTTTACTATTTACAATGTTTACAATTGCAATGCTCTATACAAAATAGAAATATTTATTAAAGAGAAAGCAAGAAAAAATTAAAGAGTAAGAAGAACCAAAAGAAAAACATAGTTTTGTTTGAAATCCCAATGGGACAGGTAGGTCCAATGTGTTTTTCCAGACAAACAATGGCGATACACATCAACATTAAAACACCATCAAACCTGCACATTAGCTTATCACATACCATTGTTTTCTGTCATTGGTACTAACAACTCAACTCTACAATGTTATTCCAATGCTGCATAGTGACAAATCATGAATCTGTTTTGACTAAACAATATTGAACCTGTTTAATCTAAAACAAGTGGAAAAAAACACGAGTTTACAAAGCACAGGTTTTGTATTATTATTGTGCCTGCTTGAACATTCAGCATTGTTAATTGTAAAACAGTAAAAAATAATAAATTAATCCAGACTTAGACACTCCATTTTAGGTTCTCCAAACTTTATCAGTTCATATGCAAAACAGCAGATATGATAAAGCGCACTGTACTACGATGTCAAATAAATCTGTGAGATGAGAAGAGACGGTGGGAAATGGCTTTAGTTTGTGCTAGCTGGCAAAGCAGCCTTGATTTCCAGGACATTTGGAAACGAGACTACCGGCGAGCTCAAATCTCAAAGTTATTTTATAAGCTAGCAAATAAAAGGATAACACGTTCGCTCGCATTCTTATCCTCCACAGCAAACAATCCCTTGCAAAACATAATAGTTTAGGTATTGCAATGTCCAACGAGTTGGCTTATATTAGGCACATTTTCATGACAACCACTGGGGAATCTTCCCCAAAGCCCCAAACTATCCTTAAGCAGTTAAGGGTTAGTTTATGATCATACGATGAGCTGTTAAGACAGATTTTGAGGTACTTGTGTAATTTGAAGCATAGCTGAAGCACTTCTTTTTACTGTTTTTTATGGGTTGTTATGGCCAACTCAATCGTTAAAGCCATTCAATACCTTGTACGATCCGGAAGAGAATACAGAGGACACTTTTATAGTGAAAAATGTACATAGGCAACATGTTCTAGTTACTTTGTGGCAGTTAACTTGTCTCTACATGAAAGACGATAACTGAGAGATGACCACAATCCTTGCTGTAATGTATATCTAACCAGACACATTCAGTTTATAGTTGTGATATTTTAACCTTGCTCTGTTTATTCTACCATAGACCATTTTTGTTTGTATTTTTTATTTTTTTGGCAATTTTTTTTGAAAATCTATTTACAAACGTCAGACTTGGATCCTTTAGTAAAAACAAACAAACATTTACAAAAAAGACCTTTAAAAAACGCTCCTCTGGTTATTCATTTGGAGAGCTACATCTGACAGTAACAGGACAGGTAAACATGAGCACAAGAGTCGGCAAGCATCATCAAGAGCACTAGGTGTGTTGGCAAACTTAAGTTTTGATCCAATTTACATTCTGAGATTACAACGGCACAGTTTCATCAGACATTGCTATAGTGCTAGTACTAACCGGTTAGTACATGTACATGAGAAATTCAGTTTCAGTTTGGTAATTTAAGTAAAAGATCACTTTGCTCTTGTAGACTGGTTGCCAAACACATCCTTTGACGTCTCATGATAAGGTGCTTTTTTAGCTATAATTTTCCTCAGAGTTAAAGCTTTCATGCACCATACAGTTCTGGAGCACCTGTAATAAGCCAATAGCAAATGCATTCACAAGTTACAATCCACCATTGCTATTTTTGTTAATGGAAATTGATTCATAAGATATTCTGTCAGTGTTACAATTGTTACTGGAATGATTTGAGAGTTTGACCTTATACTGGGTCATCCTGTGACTTAAAATGACCAGACACAAAAACAATTGCAATGTTAATTCCAAAACTGGCTACATTGTTACAGAAGATCAAAGGAGACAAGTGCGTGTAAAACCGTAAGCTAACACTGATGTGATTTTGCTTTGAACCTCTAGACATAACAAAGGCCAAACACAAATGACTAAACCCCCTCCAGACATAAATTGTTTAAACCATTTTGGCTTTGTTCACACTGCAAACAATCCTGATCTGTTTTCAAACCCAATTTATCTGGATGTTACTTGGCAGGAGCTCACATTGGCTTCATTTGTTCAGGCAGTGGAGTCAATATCCAGTATATTTACAGCCCTGTTTCCAACTTGTTTTAACATGTGTTTTTGGTGATCCGATCACAAGTGTCCGGTACTAAATACATGTGTAAACAGGGTCTAAAACTGTGATCGAATCACTGAAACCACAAATGGAGGTAGTCAAAAATGCATTTACAATATAAATTCCTATTTGTCCTGGATGCCTAGATGCCACCCACCCTAAACTAACACATGATCGTTCTGAGACATGTTGAAAGAAAGTGCACAAAACAAGCGACTCAAACTGAAGCTAAAACTTAAGCAATTTCATCATAAACAAGAGATTATGATCCAAATTGCAACTGCCATCTTTATCTTTTCTTTATTTGCTTCCATCCCGCTAGCTTGTAAGCTGCGCAACATGGGTTCCTTCATTCCATGGTATGTGTCACTCTTGCAAAAGAGATGTTGAGTATCCCAAAGGGGAATTACTCAACAAAATCCAATCACAAAAGGTTGCATTAGATGCATTTGAAATGCATGTTAATACCAGGTTGAAACAGGGCCAACATTAGCTGCTACAGTAATGCTAGAGCACAAAGCCAAGTGTATTTGGGTTGTCAGTAAGAACAAAGCCTTTGATTAACTTGATAAGATCAAATGCACTGGATGCACATAAATAATTACTGAAAGTAACATGTTGCATACTGTTTTCATGCACCGGTAACAGCACCTCTGTTATTACTGAAAACGATTAAATCGCCTGAGGTCGCTCTCCGACTGTATCAGGCGGTGCATCACATAAGCCCTATTGCAGTCATGCTCAAGTTTTGCTGCATCTCCAAGTGTAGCCTTAATTGAGACCAACAATATCAGGCGGCAGATCACATGAGCTTCATTTTCTGTTCTCTTATTGGTAGACATTTGCATATAACTGAACATTGTCAATCCCCGACAGTCTCTATCGCTCATGTTGCCTCAGAATCTCACTGAAAACAACTGACTTTTGGTTGCTTTTTTGCCGCAACTCACCATTGAAGTGAACAACCTAGGAACCGTGAACAACCAGTCAGTGCTCTTGATTGAAAGCTAAGAGTCAAAGTGCATCCTCTCAGAGATCTACAGTCTAAATCTGTCTGATGGCTGTGTGTTTGATAGAAGTGTATGCAACCTGGTTATGGGTATGTACTGCACCTTAAAACTGCATCACTATGCAAACTGTGAGGTAAATAGAGTAATATTCAGATTGCTATGGGACTGACTTCATGATATATGGAGGGACATCGTTTAAGGCTGAATTCTGAGCACCATCTTGTACGTTACGTTTTGCATCCTTGCGAGTTGGTCTAAATGTAACCGCACCTTTGTGTACAGGGTTCAGGCAACTTGATCTTGAGGATGGAGTGTCATAACTTTTGCAAACAAGAATAAATAGATTTTTGGTCCATATGGTCAGATATTACCTAAAACAAAAGTAATATTGAAAAAAATGTGGAGAAAATTTTGTTCCCAGTATGATAGACAAGAACATTTCATCTTCAAAATCTTCACAATCCCCAGTTGCAAGTATTACCATGCAAATTGCAGGTTAGATAAGCAAATAAAGGTCTGGTTAAGACAACAGTGCAAAAAAGATTCTCGCTCAGATCTGGCAGGATCAGTTCTTTAGTTTTTCTTTCAGACTTCTTGACATGGATATTCTTGACAGTTCCTCTTCTCGATTCTCACAAACCTTTTGAAGGAGACATGAGGTGCATTTTAGCTGTACAGAACAGTGTTTTGTAACAGCCCTAGCCATTAGTAAGCTCTCAAGTCTTTTAGCTCAGCCTAGAAAGTGGGGTTGCCAGAAATGTCCCGTTCAGGTGATTCAATGTAGTTGGCAGATTCCTGGAGTTTCAACAGAATCTCCATCTGAATGATGGATAGAACAAGGACAGCTTGTCAGAACAAATGCAGACATGTTCACAAAGGTTCAGGTGTAGCTGTAATGGACACTCACCAGTGGATCAGACTCCATTGTGGGCAGAGAAGTGTCCTTATTGGACGTGACCCTGTCGTCACTGGGCTGCTGTGTCGGAGCAGTGTTGGGGCCGGTGGTTGGCGGAGGGAGGTGAAAGAGTTTGGCCTGGTCCTGTTGAGCTGAAGGCCAGGGCAGCGTATCCCTCACCCACTCCACTGGATCCTCCCATGCTGCTTTCTGACCATGGACCTGAATTATGTGAATGCAGAGATTGAGCTCCAAGACTCCACTGCACTTTGACCAGACACAATAAGTCACCAAATCAACTGTTTTAGTAACAGTTAAACTGTTCCAAAACCTATGGAGTGCCTAATTTTGGCGAAAATGTAAAGGCTGGGACATAGCAAGCCATCTTACTGCACAGTTTAGCTCCAAAACACCTACAGTTACAGTTTCTAGTGATCCTGAAGAGCTTGAAGTGCTTAGTTAGGGTTGGAGCTGAACTCTACTGGATGGTGGCCATCAAAGAAAATTATTAGATGGCCCTGATTTAGTAGTCAGCTGCCTATGAACAACTTACCTTCACACCATCCTTAGCTCCCTCCTGAAGATAAGGAATAATGGACTGGTTCCAGAGGTCAATAAACCAGGAGCGAAACTCTGCTAACGTTACTGGACAAGACAGGAAGAAGCAGGGACCTGCAAAGACAAGAGCCATAGCTGAGATCTTTTTTGGAAACTTTGAGCGGTGCTAAAACTTAACCTGAAATGTAGAACTCCATCATACCAATATAACCTTTGAAAGGCAGTGCGTGGTTCAGATTAATTTGCTGATATACTGTAAATGGTTAAATATGTTTCTTTCTTTCTATATTTTTTTTCTGAAGAGCAATGCATGATACAGACATTCAGAACATATAAGGCTGTACCTATGAGGAAGTCTGAGGTGCAGTGTTTCTCCAGGAAGGTATGGAGATGGTACCAGAGTTTAGGCACCCAGTCCAGAACCCTCAGCACCTCAGCGCTGTGAACTGTGCTTTCATCCTCTGCCTCGATCAACTTCCTGTGCAAGTAACGCACTAGGAACCCATTTGCAGGTTCCACGTTGTTGGAGAAGATGACCATCCTTCAGACAAACAGAAAATTACAAATGAAGTATGGTTGGAATATTGACATGGGATTTCAGATTTCTTTATGAGGGTGATATTATTGTATCTTACTACAATCTACAAACTGGAATGAATTAGTGTTAAAGTGGTGAGGAACGTACCTGAAGCTGAGATGCAGTCCATGATTGGATAACATCTTAACAGACTGATTTGTGGTTCCAATGACATATGGACTGAAATAAATATCCAAGGTAAATAAATATCCAAGAAAATACTTTAAAAGAAAAGAAAATTTTGACAATGAAAAACTCTTGTAAAAGAAAAATCTCAAAACGTTTGTAAGGAATACTTCCAGGTCATATTTATTCCCCAAATTATATTAAATTTTTTTTTGCAAAAATAAAATTAGAGATATTTTGTATTATTAAGAGTTTTTGCTATGTAACCATATATTTCCATGAAAATTAAGAATATTTTCCACCTCATTCCATGAAATGATGTATAATTTTAATTAAGTATTTATACAGTTATGTTAGCATTTGTTATACTGCCTCTAATTTATGCAGGTTTTAATTTCAATATGGTTTGTATTATGTACTGTTTCACATTATAGTAAAGAGACTTTGGGCAGAAACTTGCTTAATTGTCATAAAGAAAATTATTTAAAGTGCCCCTATTATGCCATTTTGAATATTGCCTTTCATACAGAGCTGTCTGTGAATATAAACAATCTGCAAAGTTGTGAAGCTGACAGTGCACGGTAAATAAAGTTATTGTCTATAAAAAAAAAAAAAAAAAAAAAAAAAAAAAAGAATCGACTCTGATTAACCTAAAGTAGTCATCAGGAATTTGTATCCCACTTCTGTGACGGCTACACGTCACGGGGTAAGACATTTGCATAATGCCCATCTATGTCCTACGTTGGACGGCTGCAAACAACTTGACTTGCCCTCAAACACTAAAGCATTTGACATCATGTCGAGAAGACACCGTGAAAGTAAATTTAGTTTTATTTTCACCTCCGAATGATGAGGCTGCTAAGAATGTTGTAGGAGACTCCCAGAACAATATTAGGAACCTTACAAATACACACCTTACACTTTTAAATAGCATAATAGGGGCACTTTAATATAATCTTAATAGTAAAAAGTAAAATTGCTTAATTTTCCCTGTGCTACAGCAAAATAATATAAATAGTTTACCTTAAAATATGATTGTGATATTTTTGAGAGATTCACCAATAACACAAAAGCGCTTCCTTAACACAGGAGTTTTCTTACTCACCATTTGTGATATTTGCATGTCAGTGCACTATTGACCAGGTCAGTGATGGAAGACGCATCACTGATATCATCCAAGATAATGACCAATGGAATGTCCTCAGCTCCACTGTCGAGGTCAATCTGATTGGCCAGATTAGACAGGTACAACTGGAGGTCCTGAGAAAGAGAAGACAAAAGTGTAACTTTATAACTGCTGGTCACACTAAACAAGTCAGTGTTTCCTGGGAAGTTTTATTTCCAGGCTTCACCTTGCAGGTCTGTTCATGCAGGTTGAAGGTGGTGATAAGGCCAGGGCCAGGGTCACGGCCGCTCCTCTCCAGCAGGTACTCAGCCAGTCGGGTGGTGAGGTAGGTCTTCCCCGTGCCGCTGGGGCCCGACAGGACCAGCCGTCGGTGCTTCAGAAGCAGACTTATGTAGTGTTGCATCATGGGCTTGGGGACGAGCGTCTCAAATACCAGACTGTCCACACACTTCTCCTTAAAACCTGGAACAGAGAGCGAGTTGAGGTCAATTACAAGTGACAAGGAGAACTAAAGAACAAGACAATTAAAAAACAGGAAGGAAAAACATTTAGTAAACAAAATAGAGTAACCAGCCATGAGTGTTGAAAGTGTCAATGACAAGACATTTTGCCTCTTAACTGGTTTCTATTTCACTACACTACAAAATGGCAATTCTAGCATTTGTGATCTCTAGATCTAGATCTCTCCAAAACACACAATAACGACTTGACGCTTGAAGCTTCACATTAGCTATGTTTCCATCCAAAGTTGCAAATTTAAGTTATGCACAAAACTGGAATATTGCATAAAACATTTGCTAACAAACAACCATTAAAATACAAAAAATCAAAAATTACAAAAAAACCACCACCAAATAAACCTAGGAGAAGCAACCTAAGAAAACTAGGAGAAGCCACTGAATATAATAATTTTCATATGTAATAAATTAATTACGATTCAGAGAAAGAAGACGTAACACAATAAATGCGGTCATTGTTTTAGAGGTGGATGCCTTCTGTTTAGGAACACAGTCATGTAAGACAGTAATTATACAGAAATACTTTGATGACAGATGCATTTCAGAATGACCAAAACAACACATAGATGCTGTGAACGAGATCAGTCCGCTTGTCAAGTTATCCCGTCTCATAGCGCAAAGTCACATGACTTTTTCAATGCGCATGGTGGAGTTTATTCGGTAAATGTGTTTCCATTGTAGTTTGTGCGCATTTTTCTTATCAGATAAAAAAGTTTATCCTACTCTTTTTAGAATTTATGCACATCATGACATTTCCATCCAGCATTTTTTTATGCGATCATCCAAAATGCGCATAAAAATAGGTGGATGGAAACATAGCTATTGTACCTGTGTAGGACGGGGTGTAAGAGAAGTAGCTTAAAAGAGTGAGAGATTGAAAGTGTGAGTTTTTTACCTTTAAGGGTGACAGTGACGAGTCCAGGACCCTTTTTTAAACAGTCACAAGGTAAACTTTCTGGGGCTTCGGCTCCAAGCACTCTCCTGCTCTGATTAATACTGTAACTGTGGATAGAGTCGACAGACAGTCCCATACTCGCACTGGGATCCACCTGCGAAATATAGTCCTGATATACGAATACAAAGAACACATTAGATGACATAAATATTATAATTAAATACATGAAATTACATTTCTTACATAAAATTACATATCTATTTTTATAATTTATATAAAAAAAACATATTGAAAATCACCAATTGACTTTTGATAATATGTTTGCCATTAAATATCAACAGCAATGACATGGTATTATTTGCATAGTAAAACATTATTCGATTTTTTTTGTACGTCATTTTGCATACTAAATTACGATTGTAAAATTACGATTTTCCTTGTTTTTGCATATATTTAAACTAGTGCTGTCAAACGATTAATCGCAATTAATCACATCCAAAATGAAAGTTTTTTGTTTACATAATATGTGTGTGTGTGTGTGCTGTGTATATTTATTATGTATATATAAAGACACACACATACATAAAATATTTACATGTATATATTTATATTCATATAAATTATATATAAATATTTTTAATACTGTATATAAACATAACATTTTTCTTAAATATATACATGCATGTGTGTGTATTTATATCTACATAATAAATATACACAGTACACACACATATATTATGTAAACAAAAACTTTTATTTTGGATGCGATTAATCGTTTGACATCACTAATTTAAACATTTATAGCTGTCTTAACACCACAGAATGAGATCTTACCCCGAAAGCTGTGGAGATGTCCGTGTCCAACACAGACCACTCAGTTTTCCCATGAATCCTCACAGAGCCGATGTAGAAATCCTGCTGCCTCACCTGCTGATTGTACATCAGTTTGCTTATTTAGTTCTTATGATCTAATGTTCATGTATTTAAAGCAATCTCAATTCTGTTTTCACGCATTCACCTCTCTGGACACTTGTTGGTCAGCTATACGGACCACCACACGCGTTAAGGCCTCATCCCTCTGAGATGACAGGCTCAGAAACTCCATAGGAGCAACGTCTGTGAGATAGACAGATAGACAGATAGAAATAATGACTTGACTCCATCAGACAGTGATATTTCTAGATTAGTAATGGGATGCAATGCTTGGGTCCACCAAGCATTCAAGTTTAAAACAAACAACAGTATCAGATGACACAACTAAATAACTCACCAGCGTTGGAGCACTCATTGAGGCTGAGGCTGAAGGACTTGGTGAGGCTCATGGGTGGTTTGGTTTGGTTGGAGTTCAGGAGGCTGGCCAGACCAGACGGCTGGGAGGTGGAAGTAGAAGGTGGGCCGCAAGGGAGGACAAGGGATGATGGAGCACTTCCCGTTTTCAGCTGATCATTCTCTGCCTTTAGACTCTCCACCATCCTCTACAATGAGAGACTTTATTTGAATTAAGTTTTTATTTGTAGTGCTTCACATGCAAAGTCATTCACTGCAGTGGCGTTTGTGAAATTTAACATGCAAAAAAGGTCAGTTTTCTATTTTGTGTGCATAATTATTAGGCAAGTTGATATTCTTTGGTATACAACCATTTATAACAGATATATGATCGTTAACAAAGGCTGGAAATGAAAAACACCTTATTTTCAGATTTATAATTATTAAGCGGGTTTTCTTCTACAAGTAAAATGGGCTAGAAAAGAGATTTAAGACACTGAAAAGTCAAAAATTTAATTAAATGGCCATTCGAAGGATGCAATACTTCAAAAATAGCAAAATTTAGACATGAGCATTGGACAAGGAATGCTCAGTGGGGCAGCAGGGTCACAAATAACAGGTTGAGAAGAAAAGATATTAACCTGCAAAAGGCTTAAGAATTAAGGTGAAGAATTAGGTGTCAAACCAATGATTAAACCATCACCCTTTATTCTCCAGAGCCTAGGGTTTACATAGGTCCTTAAAAGGTCTTAAATTTGATGTGATTAATTTAAGGCCATAAAACGTCTAAAGGTAATACATTGGTCACTAACCTGCATGTTGTTCATGGCTTCTCTTAGCTGCTCCAGCTGATGTGCTGAGCTCAGCGCTTCTAGCCGGATGTCCGTCAGTTTCATCTCTTTCTCCCACAGCTCAGACCGCAGCTCTGACACCATCTTCTCATCGCTCTCATTTTCCTCGTTACTTTCATGGATCCTGTTAGAACACAATGTCATCACTGTTTTAAAATGTGGTAACACTTAAAAGCAGTCTAAAGGGTGTAATAGTCCAATTACTGCTGCCCATTTTTGCTTGATTATCTTCTGATATTGTGTTTGGCACATGAGAACTTTACTCACACGGAGGAGGTGGCTGATTGGCTGGATGGGAGGGAAGTGGGCGGGTTCTCTCCCTCTTCATGACCCAGTTTTGGTGAGTTGGGTGCAGAAGAGTCTGGAGTGGCGATCTCTTCAATATCAGAGTACATGGAGCCATCTTTAGTGCCCTTCTTAATGCTGAACGCCTTGCCAAAAGAACTTCGTAACTACAGAGAAACCGAGAGAAAGACAGAACTTAAAGTACATCACAAATACAAGAAGAAATGTTTATTCAGATTTTTTTTTTTTATATTAATTTAAAGTTTACTAATTTACACTACTGTTCTAAAGTTCAAATGTAAACTTTTATCAATTTATTGCGTCTCTGAGGAATAAAAGTATTAATTTCTGTAAAAAAAAAAAAAAAAAAGTTACTGACTCCAAATAGTAGTAGTGTATATTCATATTAAAATATGTTTGCAGATTGAAACTATAATTGAGAAAAACTTTAAAGTTTAAAATTGTGGGGAAAAAAAAGTTTATATATATAAACTTTAAACTGGACACAAGTGCCACTGTAAGTACTTTGCATGGAGATACTTCAAGCACAAAGGGACAGACACTTAAAGAACAGCACAAGAGAAAAGGACAGATGTTTTTTTTTTAACAAGGGCACTTGAAACACTCGGGTGGATTGTTGGTATGGATAGTTATACGTGATGCATTCATTCCTATAAAAGAGCTTACAGCCTTGAACTACAAAAAATAAAACACTGGTAAAATACAGAAGAACTGTAACAGATTATTTTAACATGCAAAGTGATCTGTCTCTACGTGCCAGAGTTAGTGTGAGTGTTCAGCTGCAGCTTCATTCTTGTTTGTTTTCTTCTTCTGACATCATAGCCATATGAGACATTCACAGAGTTTCCACGTGTTTACAGTATTAGTAAAATAGCATTCTAGAGGGAATTCACCAAGGAGCCCACTGATTGTTACTTACACAGCTCTATGAGATGTTGAAATGCCGATACGCTAAAGTAATTAATGCAATTCATGTCATGGCACATTTGCAAAATCTTGTGGGTCCCCATCAGTTCTTAGGAGCTGGTTACAGGTGTGTAAAAACAAGGGTTTTGCACTAAAAATACCATGTGTTAACTAAAGGTCGACCAGTATGGATTTTGGATGGCCGGTTTGTACATATTGTAGAGTAGGTTGACCAAAGTCTGATATAGCCTATATGATTTTAAATATGGTAAAAATTACATGCATAACTTTTTTTTTTTCCAAAGAAATGCATATTTGAAATAAAAAACATATACTAAAACATCAAATAAAAAAAAAAAAATATAATCATAAAAAAAAACAAAAAAAAAACAAAACAAAAAATCAAACCAGTAAACAACTTATAACATTTCATATGAAAAAATAAAATAAATACAAAGCAAACTCTAACCAACCATTCAGTAAACTGGTAAGTCATATTTTCTCAAATAAAGACCAAATAAAGGCAATTTCACACACAATACACAGTGAATATGGCATGAATATGCTGTCAAAATAAAAGTCCTGCTTTCAACACTTATTGACCAAACAGAAAAAAAACCCTAAAGGCTGATGCCATTATGATGATACATCGGTCGACCACTTGTGCTCTCTGCTTAGTGAATTCACCCCTTAACATTTGTAACACATACAATTTTACAGGTATGAAAGTATAAGCGGCAGTGACTGTCAGAGGCCGTCTGAGGACACGGCGCTTTGCAGAGCGGTTAGAAACAATACATGATGACATAAGAGGATAAACTTACCTCACAGACCTTAAAGATTTACAAAAGAATAAGAATATGTGAAAAGCATGGTTATGCACTAGCAGATAATAACAGTCACTATAATTCAATCTTAGACTCTGTTTTCCTACTTACCCAGCTCTTTTTCTTCTTCTTCTTGGCATCGTCTTTCAGGCTGCCCACACTGGAGTGGCTGGTAATGCTGTTCAGACTAGAGATGCTCTCGGATGAGTTCTGCCTCCTGAGTCGCAACTCTGAAAGAAGGAATAAAGAATATTTGTTTGCTAACATTAATTGTATATTGAACTAAAACTCTATTTGAGGTGCATGTTTGCTGTCTTCACCTTTGGGGGCCACATCTGGGTTATTGAGAGCCACTTGGATGACGGCCTGCGCCTCCATGTTCTTGGTCTTAAGGTTCTCGATTGTTTCTCTAAGGTCCAGTAATTCACTGTCCTATAGAGACAAAACACCCCAGTTGTATTTAGTCGGAGCTCATCCATTTAAAGCATAAACATTGAAACATCATTCCCTAAAGCGCCGCTACTGACGGTTTTCCAAACAGATGTAGGTTCACTTCTGTTTTCCGCAATGATTTACTGCCTGCACTTGACCAGTGGCATTTACGGCAGACAAAGCCACAGGGACATCTACAAAAGCTCCTCCAGCTGTACTTTCTCTGAATCACTCAAACAATCTGTAGGGTCACAGCCACTGGAATGAACCAGTGAGTCCGGGTCACTGCTTCTCAGCGTAAGCTCTCTAGACTCTTTTACAGAGGGCAATGTGGCATGAAAGTCAGCGTTTCACTTCTAAACCCTCCTGCGTTCATTTAGCCAAAGGCAAATCATGAAGTTGATTTAAATTTGGAGTATGGTACAGATAACGCAGTGACCCTTGTGAGTAAATGAAAAGCCAGCAACCCCCAACATCCATTTAGCAATAATTTGACCCATATGTGCTCTTTTGCTCTCAGTAGCGCTAAAGTAATTAGAAATACAAAAAAAAAAAAAAAAAAAAAAAGGTTTGTTTTCTGTTTTTAAACAAGATTAAAAAAATGATGTAGAATTCACTTTGAAACCATACAGTATCCAAACAATATCCTATTCCATCATGATATGAAATACTAATCCTGTAACTGTTACCAATAAGCCGTAAATGGTGGAACTGAGATTTGGTTTGGGTTTGTTTTTAGGATTGCCTGATCATACCTTCTGCTCAGCGCTGACGGAGAGGGACTGGAGTCGAGAGGTCATGAGGGTCAGACTCTGCTCAAACGCTGCCACCAGGTTGGCTAAAAAACAAAACAGAATCCATTTAATTGAACTACATGTGACCATGATATAATCAAGATAATATTAAATAATAATTGGAATGTTAAAGAAAAAGACCGTTCAATAGTTTGGGGTGTGTTCGATTTTTTTATGTTTCTGAAAGTCTCTGATGCTCACTAGGGCTGCATTCATTTGATCAAAGTAAAACGGTGATATTGTGAAATACAACTCTTTTCCATCTGAATATATTTTAAAATGTAATTAATGTGATGCAAAGCTGAATTTCAGTTTTCAGTGTCACATGATCCTTCAGAAATCATGATTATTATCAATGTTGAGGTTTGCTGCTTAATTATTTTCGTGGAAACTCTTTCATGAATAGACTGAATAGAATAACCTTTGAAACAGTAGTGTACATACAGAATAGAATAGAAGCGTCATATGTGTCTGACAGTATACACTTACATTAGCAGACAGCTGTGAGGTCAGATTGGCCACCTTCTCCTGTGAAGACTCCAGCTCCCTCCTCAGCTTACGGATTTGCTGTGAAGAAACACACAAAGTTATTAACCAACAAATTCACGACATAAAGCTGCATCAACTTTAAAGGAATAGTTCACCCGAAAACGTGAATTCTGTCATCATTACACTTCCTCATTATGTTCCAAACCCTTATGACTTTGTTTGTTGCGTATAAGAGAAGGACATGTTAGGCTGCTCTTTTTCTATACAGTGATCGCAAATGCCAGCTGAGGACCTTCAAGCTTTTAAAAAATGACAAAACAGCACAGTAAAAATATCAAAAAAGCACTCCATAGTCCATGTAACACTACTTTTTAAGTCCTCTAAAGTCCTATGATAGCTTTATATGAGAAACGGTCATTAATTGACTGAAAATGTTCTTTAATAACGCTCTCACATCTCTTTTGCACAGTTCATATAAGCTACTTTTATATATGGGAATTTCACTGAATGAATAAAGCAGAACAGAGCAGAAAAAAACTCATTCTGATGAATGTCTACTTTTGTGTTCCATTGAAGAAAACAAAGCATATATGATTGTCGTTACTGCAAGAGTAAATTATGACAATTTTCATTTTTGGTGAACTATTCCCCTAAACGATCAGATTATTTACTTTGACAATAAATCTGAAATGTTTTTCCTAAATTACATTATTACAGTCAGACTGAACTGCTGAAGCTCACTGCAGCTGCTGGAAAACTGTGACAGATCATATTTAACACTCCCAGTAGCAACTGTGTCTGTTTATATTTTCTCTATTTGGAACAGGCTGATAAACTCTATACATGCAACTGAAGACAACAGAAAGACAAATGGTGAGTTTGTTCACATACTATGATGCACGGCAGACCAGAATGACACACACAATGAGTAAAATCAGACTCACTTCAAGCCTTCAGGCTTGGAATGCAAAACTTCAAGTAAATCTCTTAGAGATTTTTTGAAATAAATTGGCGAGACACCTTCATTTTGCATCCATAGATCAAGCACACAGACTCACGAAACAAAGAAAGCCTATTCCCACCAGGATATGAAACAACATCACCACAACCACGATATACTAAAACTAGACAATGCAATGTGCCAAGTCTAAAAAATCATACTGCAGTGATATTTTTTATTTATTTATTTATTTATTTATTTATTTATTTATTTATTTATTTGTTTGTTTATTTATTTTTATTTGAAAGGATTATTTTTTTTATTGTTTGGATACAGTTTTTTATACTTATTTATTTATAAATTCATGTAAACTCAACAATTCAATAAATGTATTATGTAAACATAAATGTAAATATGTAAATGTAAATTATAGATATCTAAATGACAAACTAAGCTATTTACAATTTTAAACCAGCAATTAAACTGTTTTTTTTTTTATTCTGAATCAAGGTAATTTTCTTAATTGTTTGGATGATGTTTTATTAATATAAATGAAAGATATCCAAGTTCTATATAAAATGACAAAAATTAGGTAGTTTACAATTCTAATTTATTAATTAGAATTATTATTATTTTTTATTCTGAAGCAATGTAATTTTCTTAATTGTTTATGCTGAATAAAATGTTTGATCTTCAAAGTATTTTTCATAAAACCCCCTGAAAAAATTCAACATCAAAGTACAAATATTTTGAATGTGACAATTACTAAATTATTTTGAATTATATAATATTTTATTTTTTTATTCTATTTTTATCATTTGGTGTTTGTTTTATCCCATCTGATGTGAACAGGCCTTCACATTATAGTTACGAAACACAGAACATGGAGGAAATTATAAATACCAACATGTGACACGTGGTTAGCTACTCATTTCCTTAAGTCATGACTGAACGAAACATCACTTGACAAAAACACAGCAGAGGAATCTCATAACAGCCTTCTGAACAGCTAATGGCAGTTAAAGGCTTTGAATAAGTGTGTTAGTTCATCAGCTCCTCACATTAGCTGACTTGAGCTGTGAGAACATGTGTGACAAAAACAGGTTAATAATATGACTGTAATTCACTTCTGAATGACAGAGGGAGAACATCAAAGAGAGAGACAGACACTCACCTCGCCCTGTATTCTCTCCTCCGCCTGAGAGAAGCACGGAAGAAAAGAACGACAGATAGATAGTAAGATGCTAAAGAAATGGAAGTTCATAGTGATGAAAAACAGAAATACAAATGAAAAAGATTTAAGACAGGGCTGCATGATTGGATCAAATTATTTTAACAAATATTGTGCTTTTGAATGGCAACATAATAAAGATTTAATATCTCATAGTGCTTTGATGTCAAAGCTAAATAAATCAATAAACATAAGTGTGTTCACACTTGTTCTCATTAAAGGAACTAAATTGAGACCACTTTCAGCTGACTTAAAATTCTGCGATAGTAATGACATTAAATGCCTTTTTAATAAATCATTGCTAAATTGTTTCACTATTTGCATGCCGTATGGCTTAAACAGCTGTGTATGATAAGTAGTAGTACTTATGAGTGAATCAGTGAATGAAATACATATTTGACACATTTAATTATTATTATAATTTTTTTTAAATATTGTAATGCTATGGCTTTTTTGAGTTGTTTATGCTGTGGGGTGAGAATATGTTTTTTTTTTTTTTTTTTTTTTGTACAAAAACAGGTCTGTTCTTTATCCAGGCTACAGCTCACATCAGCACCCAGTCATGTGGAGCAGTTCAAGTAACAGCTCAGTTTTCAGTAAGGAAAGCAGAGAAAGATTCTTCTAGTCTCCCTGCTGTGAGGGTCCAATAAATCAGGAGGTTCAGCTGAGCGGCAGGCTGCACTCGTGACAGTCTAGCACCGTAACACGTGTGTGGAGCTCTGGAGGGAAGAAATGTGCTGGGATACTTACTGAGGAGTAGTTGGATGAGGCATTAGACACCAGTGAGAGCACTGAGCCATGAACTGCAGGTGGAAAAAGAGAGAAATACTAAGTGTGAGTTTAAAAGCATTAAAATACCTAAATCCTACTTTGCAGCAAATTCTGATTATTTATTGTACACATCCTGCATTGTTTTACCATTTGTTGAGTTATGTTTTAGCACAAAAATATTAGAGTAGAGAGTCGCAGACATTTAGATTCAAAGGTGAAAATAGTAATATTTTGTCCATTGTGGGATTCTTGTAACCTTTACCAGTCCAGATATTTCATCTGTGCGCCTCATGTAGACTGGAACATATGAACCCAAAGTCTCACCGTCATCGCTGGCTTCTCTGAAGGAGCCGGATCGGATCATGCTCTTGGGTCGCTCGGCGAGTGATAGGGTGCTGCCCAGAGGAGAGCCCTGATATAGCTCAAAACTGGCCTCGTGAGTGGGGATGCTGTTGGATCTGGTCATTCTCGGCGTTCCTGAGGTGGGGCTGGGTGGTACTGCACATAACAGACAGCAGATGGAGACAGAGGTTATAAATTAGATAAATCACAGCACATTCAAGGTGCCCTGTATAAATCAATTAATGTAAATACAATTATATATATATATATATATATATATATATATATATATATATATATATATATATATATATATATATATTTTTTTTTTTTTTTTTTTCTTTCTTCAGAATTTATTGTTATAAACAAAAAATAGCCATTTATTATGTTTCTGAAATATATTTCAAATTATAATAGTTGACTATTCTAAATGTAAATGAATGCTGTCTTTAAAATATATATTCTTAAGAATATTTTTTGATCAGAGAGAGTGTAAATAATTGCAAGAAATGTTAAAAGAAACCATATTTTTACAGCAATCAAAATAATAATACTTTATCTGTGTATGAGTGTGTGTAATATATGTTAATTATATATTTAATTGTTATTTTAAAAATATTTCAAGTATTTTATTAAAAATAATCTTTTTTTTTATAAAAAATTCTAAATTCTTTTCAACTCAAAAGTATGTATATTTTACATTTCTAAAAAACATTTTTACTTATAAAATATTTACAAGTATTTACAATAAAATACAAGTATTTTATAAAAATAATTATATATAAAACTAAATAATATTTTATTATGTTTCACTCAAGAAATATATTTAGAAAGCCTCTGAAGTGTTGAGTCACTTACTGATGCTCGTCAGTGGTGTCTTTGCTGTCAGTATGGGTGAAGGGAACTGCGGCGGACTGTTGGTCTCAGTCAGGCTCAATATAGTGTGTGAGTGACGTCTCTCTTTACTGTCCTCCTCAGCCTGCGAGGAGCTGTGCTTGCTGATGGGGAATGAGGGTGTGACGTTAGTTTATGGGTCTACTACATCAGATCAAACCATTTTCCCGATTAAGAGGGGCAGCATCATGAAGCAGCAGAGGTGAAGTTAAATGACAAGTACCTTAAGCCTTTCTTTGGGAGAGTATTTCTGTCCCTTTGTGAGCTGAAAGAAAAAAAATAATAATGAGAAAGTAAGAAACAGAGCATTGTTCTAATGCTCTTATGCATGGAAATGAAGAGATCAGAATCCACAAATAGACCACAGTAATTTGTAAAGCAAAATGAGCAATTAGTAGTTCAGTCTGAGGGATTATTAGCAGAGATATAATCACAGTGTTAACTTAATAGGCAATTGTTCTGCTTTGGTTTTTTAGTGGATGTGAACCGAGTGCAAATGTGCTGTAATGTGGCCCTCTGGAAGAGGATCAAAAAGTCCTTAACGCTAAATATTAAACTTTAGTGTGTAAGGTAAGAATGACTTTGACTGATAATCACTGAGTGGAGGTGTGCTGTTACTGTTATAAGTGATCTGACATATGACTTTTGCTTGGTATACAACAAAACAGATGAAAAAAAAAAAAAATCTTAGATTTACATTTAAAAGTGCAGTATATAATATTGACAGCTAGCGGTTGAAAATTCAAAACATTGGAAATGCTCATGCGGGTTGCCAGATTGAGGACACGCAACAGGAGCGGTTGCAAATGACAATGGAGGATGACAATCCTTAATACTACAAGCCCGTTTTAATATGCCTCTGGTCATAGAGCTTTTTAGATGGTTGCCGAGGGTTTTCAGGTCGTGTTTGCTGGCTTCCATGGCTGCAATACGCTGCGTTTTCCAACAACTGGCAACCCGGGGGGGTCGAAATACTATTGGATAACCTAGCAGTGGGCAGAGGCACACAGATGAAAACAAAAACAGAAAACAGAAGAACATTTCAAAGCAGAATAACTGGCTGTGGCATTGTTTTTCAGAACAATGAACTTAGCATTTTTGCTAAATATCTGCGAACATATGGTATTTTATGCTTTAGTACAGTCAAAAAAATGGTATTCAACACATTTAAAAAGTTGTGAGCAACACCTGCTAATAGTGACCTAGCAACACTAGTAACCTACTAAGAATAACATCCCAACAACCACATAGAAACCAAGACAAGAATGTTGGTAACCAAACAGTTAGTAGTAGAGGTAGCCACTGACTTCAACAGTATTTTTCCCAATGAATGCCATCAACTGTTTGGTTACCAACATTCTTCAAAATATCTTTGTTTGTGTTCAAGAGACACTCAAAAGCTGTTTCCAACATCTAAATGACAACTAGACCCTCCAATTGTAATGCTGCAGTGCTGTAAAACAATAAATGATGCTAGAGAAACAGCAGAAAGCATCTGAATGTAAACAGACCTCTGAAAGAACGAGAGCGATTTACAAGCAGAGAAACAGCATTGTGAAGAATATCTCCTCTGGACACACAGGACACCCTGTGAGTGAGACTCTATTGAGTAATACATCATCGAACTCTTATGGCCACTAGATGCAATTCTGTAAGTAAGAAGCGAATAAAGAGAGCTATAGATCAGAGCTCTGATGGAGGGGAAATGAGCCGCTGAATTGAAACATTAATAAAGTCCATGTCAATTAAACAAATGAGAGATTGCCTGGCTCATGGCCCTCATTAGCCTTCAGCTCTGTGGCGGCCTGCACCGCAGCCCAACAGAAATAATGAGCGAGATTAAGGCTGTGAGATATTGTCTGGTTTTAAACTGACTAAGCAAGCGTTAACAAAATTTGGTGGTAGTTTTTATAAAATAAGCCACATAAAAACAGAGGCCATGTGTGGCAGAGAGCGGCATGAACCTTGTGGTGAAAATAACCTCTGAATAACAGGAAGAGTGAGCTGCTTTTAGATGTTTCCACTGGCACACCCAGTGATGAGCTGCTGCTTTGAACATGACACAGAATATAGTAGTTTTGGTCATTTATGTGGGATGGCTGCTGTTTTAGGCCAGAGACAGGAAGTGAGCACAGTTACTGAATTTATTTATTTATTTTGTGATGTAGATGTATTCATGAAAGACATTATTTGGTTTGTTTTAAATTTGTGATTCAAAATATAATATAATATAATGTTCTGTGGACTAAATAATAAATAAATAAAACAAATCAGACACAAGACTGATGAATGCTCCTCTTATAAATATAGCATAATACATAAAAAAAAAAGGATGATTCTTCTTAAAAAAAAATAGTCTGTCTTAAACCACATATTATAATACTTTTTATGAAACTTTTTAGATTTTTTAGAAACTAAAGATTAGGAACAAGCCATATGAATATTATGGATATTAGGAACAGGCTTTTATGAATATAACAATGTAGTACATTTTTTTTAAACAAGATTAAGACTATTATGAATTTATTATTATATTATATTATATTATATTATATTATATTATATTATATTATATTATATTATATTATAACAGAAAAAAACATGATAAAAATATATTTTATCAGATTAGATTAGATTATGATTTTATATTAATATTTTTTACTCCGTGTTAATTATCAAGCATGATGGGGGAGATCTGATTTTTGATTTTGACAACACTGAGTAGAACATGAGACATTAAAATGTTTAGTCCATCTTCCTTCAAATCTCAAATGTGTATTTAAGCAAATTTTTGCATTGTTTAGAAGTAGACTAGCATAGCTCATGTTATCAGGTTAAGTGAGCACAGACAGGAAGTGCAGTGATTACTGGAGAGATGGCCTCACCTGTCTGTCGTGAGCGTGAGCGAGGCTCTGCTTCCTGTCGACCAGCCACCATCCGTCCCTCTGTCCTCATGTCTGGGCCTGGGCTCCGTCATGCTGCCCCCTGCTGGAGATACACTCATCTGTAGTGACAGGGACTCCATGCTACGGTGCAGCCCAGAGAGGCGGGGGTAGAGCGAGGGAGAACCGCTAGTGCTGCCCCCTCGACCCACAGTGGCACTGGAGAAACACTCAGAGGAGTTGACGTTGAGGATGGGAGCCGGACTGGGTGTCAGACAGCTTGTGCTGCTAATTCCTGATAGTTCTTGTAATTTGGAGAAGGGCGGAACTTTGGGAGGAAGCTGGTCCTCCACGCTGACTATACCACAGTCCAGGCTGTTGGAGTTGACCTTGTCCAGATGAACAGGTTTGGGCAGAGATCTGGCACTGGAGGGCCTGTAAATGCCATGATACAGAGAGGAGTTCAAAACCAGATGCACAAATAACTCACATAATTTTTTTAGTTAGGAAGTCCAAAACTTAACCAAAAAGTCACACAATTTCAAAGATCTGCACATTATGCATCCACACATTATACCAACATTTAAAACCATGTTAAGAACCTTATTTCAGGACAGTGAATAGTTTTAGCATAGATGAAACTGAAGAGGTGTCATTTTGCAAGATTTCTAGTCAATTTCAAGTAATTTATCTTTTTATTTATTTATTTATTTATTTTTTAAGAACCACTCTGTGTGAACGGGAAAAACCACAGCCAATCAGAGCAGATGTGAGGTTTAATAAACAGCTATGTGGAGGAGGTTTATCTCACCTCTGAGAGTTGGGAGAGGGCAGCTCTGAATATCTGCCCAGGCTGGATGGCTGCCGAAGTCCCAGTAGTTTGGAAGGAGGCTCCAGCGCGCTCTGTGTTGGTGTCAATGTGCCGTTCTTTAGCGGGCCGCCTCCGCCACACTCAGAATCAGACACCACTCCCTTGGCTCTGGCCTTCTCCTTCTCCCGGTCCGTCTGGTTGACTGGAGCGCACCCTCCTGTACTGGCCCGATGGGAGCTCTTCACACTGCCTGGTTCCTTCAGTCTAGATGGGGCGGGCACTGTTTTTAGGCCCTGCAGACCAACATCCATGTTGCTGCTGACGGGACGAGTGCCTGGCCGTCCTCCCATCAGACTCAAGGTGCTGGACTTAGCAGGTCTCGGGAGACTACGATACTGGATGTTGTTGCGTGCATTCGGAGCCATGAAGCTTTGATCACAGTTCGACACATCAAGACTGGTCTTTCGTCCTCCACCTCCCCCACCAGCAGAGGGTTTCACTGGGATACCAGAGGTTTTAGGAGTTTTGTTCACAATCGCAGAGTTTTCGGAGACGGTGTTTCCACTATTTGTTAGTACAGTGGCAGTGCCAGTTTTCTTGTAACCGAAGGAATTAGCCGTGCCAGCGGAGGGACGGACAACACCGGAGGGGGGTTTTCGGTGCTCGCCATGATCTTTCCCTGCATCCGAACTGGAGCGCTGTAAGCCTGATGTTTTCACTGCCATTTTGGCTTTGTCCATGACTCGCTGATCATTCTTTGGAACTGCAGGTATAAAAATAAACACAATCAGACATTAGTGACCTGTGGTGGACAGTAATGAAGCATTCTTACTTTGTTACTGCATTTAAGTAAATTTTTCAAGTATCTGCGCTTTATTAGAATTTGTGTTATGATTTTTGTCTTTTACTTCACTACATTTCAAATCATAATATTGTACTTTTTACTCCACTACATTTCTTAAAGGAGTCATATGACGTTGCTAAAAAGAATGTTATTTTGTGTATTTGCTTTAATGCAATGTGTTTATGCGGTTTAAGGTTCAAAAAACACATTATTTTCCACATCATTTAGATTATTGTTTCTCCTCTATGCCCTGTCTTTCTGAAATGCGTCGTTTTTTACAAAGCTCATCGTTCTAAAAAGGGAGGTGTACACTGATTGGCCAGCTATCCAGTGCGTTGTGATTGGCTGAATACCTCAAGCGTGTGATGGAAATGTTATGCCCCTTACCATACTGTGATGTCGTGTCCCGATTAGAACACCAGTGTGATGAGACAAAAACAATAAAACCTATTACAAACGAGCCATTTCTTGTATCCAGTGGGGACATAATTATGGATTATAATGACTTATACTGTGCTTTTATGCGTTGCGTTGCATCGTGCCGCGTAAACATAATTTGAATCATCAGTGGCAAATCCCTTACATATGTAAACGTACTTACAGACTGTGAGTCAGAATAGCCGGCATTGTAGTCTAACATACTCTCCCAGGATCAGGAAACAGTCCTCCATAAAATGTGCTGTACATGTTTGAATATTTGGATTGAACTGTTCTGGGGCAGTGTTGTAAACACAGCTTAACTACTGATTTCTAGTTGTGTCCTCTTTTGGAAGACCAAACAAAGTATTTTCACTTTCGTAATGAAACACACAGCATCTCCACAACATGGCGGCAGCAACAATACTACAGCGAGAATAAAAGTTAGGCCTTCTTTCTTTGTGTGAACATTTGGGTAGTGTTATGCAAATCTTCCCACATCATGATATAGACATGTGGGGGTGTGTTTAAACGAGGCGTTTTAGGAGGGCGTGGACGAGTTTGAACTTTTATAAAGAATATCTCTTTGGGTTTGAGACTTTAGTCTTTGCAACTTTAGGGATCTTATCTATTCACCATCAGCTTGTAACACGCCAAAGAGAAAGGACAACTTGAAATAGCATCATATGACCCCTTTAAAAATGTGTTGTTTCTCGTTATTTTGAACTGAAGAAATCGTCACCTGCTCTGAAATGCAATAGCGGTGTCCAATTCATGAACGAGCTGATTCTTTTTAATATACCTGTTAAATCGGTTCACAAATCGCACTGAACAAATCACTGAGCAGATTGTAGCTGTTCTTGAGTCAAAAACTGATTCACATGATCCACTCAGAGTGAATCTCCGGTAAACAACTCACTGAATCACACAATCCGGTCAGGGGTGCATTTCTCAAAAGCATCGTTAGCCAACTATTGTCGCAAGTTCCGTCATTACCAACATAGTTCAACAATGAGTCCCAAAACCATAGTTCAAACGAACATTCGCAAACAGCATCGCAATTGGAACTACAGCTCTCGACCTGTGTTTAGAAGCATAGTTTCTTGTTAGCAAAGAATATTGGCTTAAATAAATATGCTCTTCGGCACAATAACCAAGCTAACATGCAGTGCAATCTACATATTCCATTCTATCTAAATATAAATGCATTTTAATCTATGTATGTTTGCGCATCCTCTAAAAGTGCCATTTTTGAAGAGTGCGCAGGTGCACAAATACCTAAGGGAACCCCGGACTATGACGTAAGAGGGAACATGCGGTGAATCAAACATCAAATAAAGCAAAATGACAGGGAACAAAACAAATTTAAATTAGTCATCAGGTGCCATGTTCAATACAGCATCATCTTAGATATGTCTGATCGGTTAAATAGCATAAGTTATTCCTCCACCACATGCCTGTGACGGCATTAACAATGGCCCTGTGTTGTTGAACTAATGTGGTTCAAACAACGGAGATGCGACCATGTTCGGGAAACAGTGGTAACTAGCTAGTTGGTTTCAACAACAATGCATCATACTATATGGTGGTTAATCAGTGAGTTACGTCGTTGTATGGGAAACGCACCCCAGAGCGAGTCTCCAGTAAACAACTCACTGAGTCACATGATCCGATCAGAGCGAGTCTCCGGTAAACAACTCACTGATCACATGATCCGATCAGAGCGAGTCTCCGGTAAATAACTCACTGATTCACATGATCCGATCAGAGCGAGTCTCCGGTAAACAACTCACTGATCACATGATCCGATCAGAGCGAGTCTCCGGTAAACAACTCACTGATTCACATGATCCGATCAGAGCGAGTCTCCGGTAAATAACTCACTGATTCACATGATCTGATCAGAGCGAGTCTCCGGTAAATAACTCACTGATTCACATGATCCGATCAGAGCGAGTCTTCGGTAAACAACTCACTGATCACATGATCCGGTCAGAGCGAGTCTCCAACTGACTGATTCACAGGATCTGATCAGAATGAGTCTCCAACTGACTGATTCACATGATCCGGTCAGCGCGAGTCTCCAACTGACTGATTCACAGGATCTGATCAGTGAGATGTTTACCGGAGACTCGCGCTGACCAGATCCTGTGAATCAGTCAGTCATGAT
The DNA here is from genome assembly GCF_018340385.1 of Cyprinus carpio. Taxonomy (NCBI): domain Eukaryota; kingdom Metazoa; phylum Chordata; class Actinopteri; order Cypriniformes; family Cyprinidae; genus Cyprinus; species Cyprinus carpio. The sequence goes on along the minus strand of NC_056594.1, from coordinate 4,457,002 downwards.
CAGACATGATCCGGTCAGAGCGAGTCTCCAGTAAATAACTCACTGATCCACATGATCCGATCAGAGCGAGTCTCCGGTAAACAACTCACTGATTCACATGATCCGGTCAGAGCGAGTCTCCAACTGACTGATTCACAGGATCTGGTCAGCGCGAGTCTCCGGTAAACATCTCACTGATCCACATGATCCGGTCAGAGCGAGTCTCCAGTAAATAACTCACTGATCCACATGATCCGGTCAGAGCGAATATATATTTGTTACATTAAATCAGTGATACAGGCATGAATGCTACCTCAAATCACGTGTCTAATTCAGGAGAGATGTGATATTACTTTTCTAAGTGATCTGATTTACAGTTATCACCCTTAAGTTCAAAACCACATCTCAGAAAACCTTAGCAACCACTGATCAGCCACCAACAGACATCATATCAATCACTCAGAACACCCCAGCCTTGTGATAATGAGTTTTGCACCATGCAAAAATAATTCTACTAGTTCAGTAAATTGATTTTTTTTTTCTCTGAGGGGATTGTGCAGGGTTTCTTAGGAAAGACAGATTAATGCAAACTCTAACCACACACAACTTTAAAGTAAGTTTTTACATTTCATTTAACACCACAATATATACAGTATGCAACACACACACACACACACACACACACACATACACACACTAATAAATGCACAAGTCCTCTTCATTAGAATAATGCAGGATATGGACACAATCCATCATGAGGTAAAGGACTTTGCTGCTTATGCTGCTGACTTCAATTCACTCAGCTGTAACGTAACAGCCTGCTTGAATATTCAAGAAGTTAACTTAAACAGAGGGTACGGCACAACTGTTTCAGTACTGACAACATGAAATGGGGGAACTTTCAAAGCCCGCCCAGATGGCCATCTGGATCCTCTCAAGGATATTTATAAATATGCGGCAAAAAAAAAAACCAAAAAACTATAGCAAAATTGACACTATATCCCCGCACATATCAAAAAACAAAAAATAAAGAAGAGATTGTTGGCAAACTTGAAAATTGGCTTTACAATAACAACGTCATCCACAGTGTGCGAAAACACATTGCTGCAGTAACTTAAGCATTTAAACGGCTCAATTAGCATAACAAATAAAAATAGAGCAATAGTGAAATATGGCATGTATTTCATCTGTCACGGGGCACTGTAATTCACACCGCTGCCCACCAGGATGATGGCCAACACAAGTAAATACAGCTGACATCAACTTGAGATGGAGGATAGATCTGAAAAGAATTATGTTGAGTTGAGGCCATTAGCAGACGATGACTGGATAAAATGCTAGCATTATTGTGTCAAAGGATACAAGGGGGGAAAGACACATTTCTTTCACATTTGTTTAGACTGGAGGGAATCAGTAAAAGTGAGTCAGAAACAGAAAGAGCAAAAGAGTGAACGGAAACAGGAAACATTGGACGGAGGAAAAAGTAGCTAACTGAAATCAAACTGACAGAGATACAGCTGTGAGAAGAGGAGTGGAGATAGATGTCATTTGTCTGTCTGATACTACATCACTATAATGGCAGGCTTGTACAATAAAATATATAAATTAAACATGGTCTTATTATTTAAGATTGTGTCTTAGAATAACAATGTGTCAGTGCAGCATGACATAATAAAGATCCATTTCTCTGACACCAATAATTTGACTGTTATTAGCCGTGTTTGCTAATGCAAATGCCACTATAACTAAAAAACCTCTCAGTTCCCCTTTTCATGCTTAATCCTATTCTGCACTCAGACAGTCATTTATGGGAGTGACAACAACATTCTACAACATCGAAAAATACAGGTCATGTAGTGACAACTGCTTTTACAGAAATTCTTCGCAGTGTTTACAGAGCTGAACAACTAGTTATTAATGACATATTTAAACATGTATCAGAACTGTATTCTGTATGTGCTGTGCAGAAGATCACAGGGAACAAGTTATGTTTTGACTCATTAGTGTTGCCAGATCTTGCTAGAGAAAAGACAACAAATAAAAACAAGGCCATAATAAACTAAACTCTTTATCTTAGAAATAAGCCAAAATATCCTGAACTGCACCTGCATACTTTAATAACTCCATAAACTGGATCGCTTTATGAGTCGAGCCCAAACAACAACCCAAAACTGCTTAATAATCACTGCTTATAATAAGTGGACATGGCAACCCTTCACGAGCACTCTCTGTGAAACAGCCTTTTAAACTAGCAAAACACAGTGGCTTTGTCTACAATAGTTTAATTAAAATCACCAAACATAACGAGTCTTTGGTCGCTGTAATATTACTTTGATCAAAAATTGCAGTCAGACACTGAAATGTTGCTATGGTTACCATGATATCAGTCATAGCAATTTAGGGGATTCACTTCATGTATTTAAATGTGGTTGTCTTTCCTGAGACTTTACAGTATGTGCGTGGGCTAAAGCCTCAAGTATACTTCTGTTTCAAAGTGAACACTTATTCCAGAGCCTAACACATGCAGACTAGAAAGTTTCCTTACTCGTCAACAAGGTAGTAAATTGTTGTTGTCCTGTTACTCAACTGTGACATAAAAGTCATGTTTCAAAATTGCATATTAACAATCTGAATAAGGAGTTATTAAATAGTAGGGAAGCAGTTATTATTCACATGCTTTATGAGAAAATTTGTTCAGATTCGTTCACCAATTCATTCAGCTACCCTTTTTGCAGGTTACATCAGCAGATTAGTAGGTGACAATGATTATCTTTTGTGTGTTATGAGTGAGTCACTCAAATGATTCAGTGTGGTACGAGTGAGTCATATGATTCTTAAAAAAAAAAAAATCTTTATTCATTAAATGATTCTTTAAAAAAACACAACAAAAACACTTAAGTCATACCCTTTTGTCTTCTTAATTGTATCATCATCATTTATTTTTATTAGTGCTGGACAACTATTGGAATTTTTGAATCGCAATTAACCACATGATTTTTCTGCGATTAATTGCGATTAATCGCATTATGTGCAGAATTCAATAATGAATTCAAAAGTACTGTATTGCGCACTTTTATTCTGAAAGTACTGCTGTATGAACAAAAGTGCAACAACATTTGGTTTGCAAACACTTTAAACAAATAAGGTTTTTATAGCAGTATTCCCTTAACATAGTAGCAGTTAAAATATTTATTGAAAATCTCAACTTAAACATTAATGAAATCAAATTAAAATCTCTTTCATATAACTTGTGTATTCTTGTGATGGTGCCTCTTGACACCATGTCTACACTGGACGCGAGCAGTGCAATGCAACAAAATACTATAGAACCCATTACATCAGTGTTTACACTGGATGCGGCATGGCGTGACATGACAAATCATGCGTGCCATCATCCGTTGCAATCCTATACATCAGATATGCATCATGTGAATCAGTGAGCTGTTTACCGGAGACACCTAAAATCTATTTACAATGATTGGATGCGACCAAGTGACTGTTGCAAATCATTTGAACTTTGTGTCAGTAGGTCATAGATAGAACAAGTTTTACTGAAGGGGATTTGTCGTGTCATGCCGTGTTGCATCCTGTGTAAATGAGTCAAAGTAAATGAGTTGAAGTGATTCATTCACTTGAATGATTCGTTCTAATACACTGATTTGTGCTTAAATACAGGGCCCTTTTACCGCAGCCCAGAAAATCCATGAGATCAGCTTGTGCTGCAGCTATGGGATTGATCAGTCAGAGAGAATTATCGTCACTCTGTCTGAGGAACGAGATCCCATAAATAAGATTGATCGTTTCATTTCTCTCCCAGTTTATAAGAGGTCGTATTTCATACACATCTCGCATGACATGGATTGAGGTTTCCAGATCTATAACTACATTTTCAAATATGGAATATTTGAAATCCAATTCCAGTGGATGATACAGTAAATCATAGAGACAACACTGAATAAAAGCTGGAACTAATTCTCTCTGTTACGATATGTGGGTATAATCTTGTTTTTCCAGTGCCATGTCATGTGCTCAGTCTGTCCAATCAAAGTGTCTGTCCACAGGGAGAGGCAGATAGTGCTGACACAGACGTTTGGCTTGCTGGTCAGTAACGTCTACAAACTCGCTGAAAGACTAATGATTGCTTCTGTGCCCACTGTCTCTGGGACATGCCACTCCACTCAAGCGTTCAGCCAGTTTTTGTTCTGCTTGGCTGACAACGACTTAGGGACCTGCATGTGCACTTTTTATTTTTCTGTGGATATGGTATGAACAACTTAGAAAGATAACTGTGACTTTTGTATCTCACAATTGTGAGATATAAATTTAGAATGACGAGATGCTAACTCGTCTGAATTCTGAGATTGTCTTTTTTATCTCACATTTCGGAATTTGTTTCTTAGAATTAAGAGAAACAAATGTGAGAGAAAAAGTTGTAATTAACTTTTTTAATTTTTTAATTCCATGACAGATACATGCTTCCATAGGTTCTTATTCAAAAGTTTTAGATGAGTTTAAACAAATGTGATGAACAAGAAGTATTTATGAGCTAGCTCTTAACTCAAAAAAGACTCACAAATCAGTTTCAGACTCTTCCACCCATAAAAGAGCACGGCATGGTATAAATCTGAAAGTTTACTGTGACAATGTTTTGCTTTGGTGTCATGCAAAATTGGAAGAAAAATAATGTTTCAAACCAGCATTTAAAACAACATATTCACTCTGGAACAACAGAAACAATCATGTTAATATTTATTATTAAACACATTATTACTGTCTTTATAATATTACTGCATCATGGTTTCCACAAAAATATGAATCAGCTCAACTGTTTTTAGCACTGATAATAATAACAAATGTTTCTTGAGCAGCAAATCAGCATATTAGAATAATTTCTGAAGGATCATGTGACTCTGAAGACTGTAGTAATGATGCTGGAAGTTCAGCTTTGAGCATAGGAATAAATTACATTTTACAAAACGTACTGTATATTCACATAGAAAACAGTGATTTTAAATGGTAATGATATTTCACTGTATTACCGATCAAATAAATGCAGCCTTGGTGAGCAGAAGAGACTTCTTTCAAAACCATTAAACAAAATCTTACTAACCCCAAACATACAGTATATATGCAAAGGGATCCTCACATCATCTTATTTGGCAGTCCTTGGCATAAAAAAAAACGCAATTCAGTACCATCCTATAAACATTACTTACAGCACCAGCAACATAATAATTGTCCGTATTTGGTTATTTGAACACTGTAAGTAACAAACAGCTATTACATTAAAATATTGCTCCAAGACAGGACAATCTACTTTGCTTTCAATAAATTCCCATTCTTTGGTTCTCCTAGAAAACCGATTTCTTGTAGTGGCTGTCATGACAGCTTCACTGAAACTGTAATTTGGACAGAAAACATCTAAAGTCTGTTTTCTGAATAAAGCAGATCGAGTTGCGCAGTTCACTGGGTGCAACTGTTTACATTTCATCAATCTGTCATTCATCCTCTTCTGTGCGTTCGAAAGCTCGACCGCATTGGCCACCGCATGAATGGCAGACACATGCACAAGTGTTGACGTTCTGGCTACATGTCAACACGCTGACTGAACGAAAGACTAAACATGACTGCCTTTCATTAGCGTGACATCACGACGTGTTTCATTTTGGATAGAGGGGTTTATTTTATAACACATACAGTAGAGCATCCAGATGGTCTCTTTCAGGTCCAGCTGCATAAATGCTGTGCTCCCCACCATGCCTCCAACTTTGTTGGAAATGACATATGGACCCGCGCGAGGTGCCATTAAATGTACAAGAAAAAGAATCTTTCTTCTGGTTTCTTGGAGCTCTTTTGATTCGAAGAGCTCTTTAACTCTACGGTTGTAAACTCAGAGGAGACTGGGTCTAAAAACATCAGCTGAGGTAGAGGGATAGTGGGTGGTGTTGGGTGATTTAAGGTTTTTAAGAGCTGTTATCATCCCCAACCCCCCCTGCCGCCCGCTGGAAGACAACAGCTGGCGAGATCTGGTGCCAATCCTCCACTCCAGCACCGAGTCAAACAGGGCGTCTTTCTCTAGCAGCTATTCTACACATGCCAGCGGCAGAATCAGGCTTTGTTGGAGCTCTGCATTGGCTCTAATGACCCAGCACTAACTGCCATCAGCTGAGTTTGCCATTGAGACAGAGGACTGCATTCAAAGATGAAGCCGATTAGAAGAGTGGCTTTGTTTCTAGATGAGGTCAAAGCCATTGATACTGGACTCTGTAATAACGTCACGGTTTGTTGACTCAAAGGTCACCTAATGCTCTCAGACGATAACATTAATCCCGACAGAAAAGAAAAATCACCAAAAAGATCTCTTTAATGCCTTAATTGTTTTGTCTAGACCACAATGAGGTTACATGGAGAGCAAATTGAGACTTTTACATAAGTCTCATGCTTCTAATTTTTTTCTCCAAATAGATCTCAACGATGCAACATATCAAGAATCTAACGTAAAAGATCTAAATGTGAACTCAAACACTTTAACAAACAATATGACAATAATTATATATATTGTTATTGCTGATTTATATTAAATATTAAAATATGAAAAATTCTTTACTATGTTGTCTAAATAAATTTGAAATTGCTAAATCACTGAAAGCTAAGATCAATGAAAAGCATATTATTTACAGATTACATTTAATAACATTATTAAATTCTTAGCGTTTTTAAAAATGTAATGTAAGACATTAGATAAATATTAAAGCTAAATGTAAAACAAGTGATATCTACTGATACTGATACAGTATATCTAATGTATATCAGTATATCTAATGCATATGTAATACATATATATATATATATATATGTGTGTGTGTGTGTGTGTGTGTGTGTGTGTGTGTGTGTGTGTGTGTGTGTGTGTGTGTGTGTGTGTGTGTGTGATATTTACTTACAAACATATTACAAAATAATAAAAATTACTATATAGGACAAAATAGCTAAATGTCCCAATTGACATAAATCCACCCCATATATATATATATATATATATATATATATATATATATATATATATATATATATATATATATATATATCTACTGAAGAAAAAAAGTACATCTTGGATAGTCTGAGGATGAGTAACATTAACTTTTCATTTTTTTGTGAAAAATAATTAAAAACTCCATTATGTCTCCTGAGCTATGAAAGCGCAATACCACTGAGCAATAGAAGTTACTTTTGGGACAGTACATTTAAGTAACGCTTATTCATTAGATCATTTATGCCTGTGTTGGCAGGATTTGGAGGATGGAATGTCAGGAATCATGGGAGATTAATAACAAGGTTTCCATACCATCAGATGCATGTGTGTGTGTGTGTGTGTGTGTGTGTGTGTGTGTGTGTGGCATCACTAACCTCCTGGCACTTTGAGCATGCTCTGTGAGGTGTGTGTGATGGGGGAGGTCACGCCTACAGGAGGGTTACGGCTCTTCTTCAGTCCACTGGGCGGGTGGCCAAGCGTCTGCGGTTTCCTCAGCTCACCCTTGACTCCTGTGTCATCCTGAGATCTGCTTTTTTTCCACTTGCTGGACGACTCCGCCTTAAGGCTGCCCGTGTCATATCCTCCCTCATTCCGGCACTGAGCCTTCCCCTCCTCGCTGTACCAGGAAAGGCCACTTTCAACCAACGAGCGCTTCTCAGCATCAGTGCGAAGCTGTGGAAAGAGTTCATGTTAAAATAAACACTCAGTGACTATTTAGTGTAAAATTTTGAGAAGAAAAGAACCTAAGACACTTAAGATAGGGGCCATTCTTTTTCTGTTGTAAGTGTACTAGAAGGATGATTTCTTCCCTATTTGAAAATTCTATTATTGCATAAATAATAATAAATCCATTTAAATATTAAATTAATATGAATACTAAACACAAGACAACACAAATCAAATATAAAAAATATATGAAAATGTATATAAAAAATATATGAAAACTTCATACTTTATATGAAAAAGTCAAGTCACCTTTATTTGTATAACGCTTTATACAATACCGCTTGTGTCAAAGCAGCTTTACAGTGTTAAACAGGAAAATAGTTTGTCAATAATGCAATGGGACAGTAACAAAGAGTCATTTTTTCAGCTAAAGTCAGTTCATTGATGATTCAGTGAATCATCCAGTTCAGCTCTCTTCCAATAGTGTTTGTGTAATCAGTCAAGCGTCCACAACTAAGTAAGCCAAAGGCAACAAGTAAAAAAAGTATTTCAATTTCAATTTTATTTCCTGCAATTCAGAGTTTGTCTAACAATTCAGGCTTATTTTCTTACAATTCTTAGAAAAAGAATCAAAACGGCAAGATATAAAAGCAGATGTGCAAGATATAAACTCATAATTTTGGCTCTTGGAATTCCGAGTTTACATCTCGCAACTCTAACTTCTTTTCCTCCGAGTTCTGAGTTTACATCTCGGAAACTCAGAAATCTGTCTTGCAAACTGACACGGAATACACAATAAAAAAGGATAATGGCGACTTTTTCTCACAATTCTGACTTTTTCCATGCAGTTCTGAGTTTATATCTCACAGTTCTGGCTTTTCTTCCTAGAATTCTGTTTATATCTCACAAATCGGAGATTATATCTCAGAATTCAGATTGTCTTTTTCTGTTGCAATTCCAAGAAAAAAAAAGTCACAATTGCAAGATATAAATGAGAAAAATGAAATTGTGAGATAAAACGTCGCCATTACCTTTTTTATTCTGTGGTGGAAACGAGCTTCCATAAAAACCAGCATACAATGAGAACCATTGAGAAAAAGAAGCAACTGTTTTATCACGTCAACATAAGCCACCAAACATGGAAGTTTGTGAGATGCTTTGTGGTCACATTCCAACACGAGCAGTGGAGATGAACAGAAGTGACAAACTGAGATAAATCAGCACACCACAGAACATTGAGCAGTGTTTCTTCAGGAGAACTCTTTAGTTTCGGCTCTATCTATCACTGGTTTAAATAAAAGACAAAACTAGCTTTTGCCTGCTTTCTGTTGTTATAGACTTAAAATTATCTATACTGTACATTAAAGTCTGCTCTCTCTCTCTCTCTCTCTCTCTCTCTCTCTCTCTATATATATATATATATATATATATATATATATATATATATATATGTATATATAGCAAAAAAATACAAATAAAACAGTTCTAAACAAATATGTGGGTAGATTTTGATATGAGGGGACAACAGGGGATGGACATTTTCACTGGAGGAAGTGTTATTGTGGATTATGGATTAATATTTTAGCTAAAAGCAACAGTTTGAAGTTAAAAACGCCTGGATGAACTTGTTTCTTACAAACATGCAGCTCTTTGCTTCACAAGACATTAACTGATGGACTGGAGTGGTGTGGATTATTGTGATGTTTTTATTAGCTGTTTGGACTCTCATTCTGACGGCACCCATTCACTGCAGAGCATCCATTGGTGAACAAGTGATGGAATGCTGCATTTCTCCAAATCTGTGCTGATGAAGAAACAAGCTCATCTACACTTTAGCGCTATACACATAAATCGTATAGGCGTTTCATCCACACGGATCCGGCGGTTTCAGAGAGTGAATCCAATATTTTTTGAAACCGGGTCCCAGAGTGGACAAATTTAAAAACGCAGCCCTTGCTTCTTCGTGTGGACATCCAATCCATATATTTTCTGAAACTAAGACGTCATCAGCCCACGTCTCGCCCCTAGTCAGACACCGCTACATCATGTAACAGCAACAAAACATGAACAAACATTGAACGATTGTCTTTTTATTAACTAACATTAACACAGATTAATAAATGTATTGTTCCATGTTCGTTTGTATACCGCGCGCAAGGTTTATACGCATAGTCCAAGTCTTCTTCTCTGTTTTTAGTGTATATCTGTGGCAGAATTACAGTGCCACATGCTGGTCTGGCATGTATACTACATCGTTTTGTGTCAGTTTTGTGGTTTCATGTTGACGCAGATATTTCTTGAGACGAGGAAAAAAAAACGATCGGATAGGGAAAGCTCTGGCTTTGTGTGGATGTAGCCTGAGTCTGACCATGTTGCCGGGCTCAATGAACTAGGTCCGGCTTAAGGAGAAGCTCTGTGGAGGGGCATACCTGCTTTATTAAATGTAAATAACCCTTTGTGAAAGGTTGATGTCATCTGAGGAATGTCTGCTCCCTTACTGGGAATTATGGGAAATGGCAAGCTCACATATTTGTCCAATTAAACCTGTCTGAACTTGTTTGTATAACAGTAAGGTTGACATGTCATTTCCTTCTTCTAGCAAAGACAGCCGCTTGGGTCAGATCAAGAAAGAAGCCGGGGATTATTCCTTCCTCCTTCTTCATACCTTGACGTGTACAATAAAGTCAGCTGAGGAGGAGGGCAGGCTGGTATGAGAGTCTGTGGGGGGTTTGGAAGAACACTGTGATCTGTTTGATGGAGAAGATATTGAAAGGGTCCAGCAGAGCGTGTGTGGTGATACTGTAACCTCATGAAGCAGATTACTGAGCCTGTGGTGCTGCTGCAAAGGTTAATTAAGGTTCAGAATGGGATGACAGGGACACGGTTCTCACGATTTACTTCGCTAATCTGACTCCATTCTCTAGAGAAGATTCCTGAAAAGCAGTGGACTGTAAGTGTTACCCACAATGCACTGGAAATGCTCAAATTCTTACTGAACTTAACTGAAATAAAATTTGTTTCAATATGCCTTTTTCTCTTAAAAGTGAAGTGTTTGCTTTCTGGTTCTGTCTTCAGTTCCACAGTCCAAGATGACCTTAAATTTTCACAACACATTTTCCAAATTTTTGTTTAATGGAAATACACTACCATTTAAACACACACACTCACACACGCACGCACACACACACACACACACACACACACACACACACACACGTGTATTCAGCAGGGATTCATTACATTGATCAAAAGCATCAAATTCTAATTCGTCAAATTCTGTTCTTTTGAACTTTCTATTCAAAGAATTTTTTTTTTTTTTTCAAGCATTTCAAATGTTTTCAACATTTATAATAATACAAAATGTTTCCTGAGCATAGAATTAGCATATTAGAATGATTTCTGAAGGATCATGTGGCTGAAAATTCAGCTTTGATTCACATAAATAAATTACATTTTAAAGTATATTAAAATAGAAAATAGTTGTATTAAACTGTGATAATATTCCACAATATAACTGTTTTTATTGTACTTTGATCAAATAAATGCAGCCTTGATGAGCATTAAAAAAAAAAAAATTAATTGTATTACATACAATATTTCATCAAGGATTATCATGCTAACCTTTAACTGTACTGTACCTCACAGATTTATTTCCATTTGCAACAAAATATTTGTGTTTGAGTCAACATAAGTGTGAATAATTGCTTTATTTTTATTTATTTATTTTTTGTGTGACCTTTGTTGATCTAACTAATGTCTATAATGACATTCAAAATGAATACAGACACTGTGGCCCATCTGTACTGTAATAATGTAGTAAATGTTACTCACAATGCTAAGAAACTGTGATTTTATGTAGCCAGAATGGCTGAAATGAAACCAGAGAGCAGTGTGGTCTTCAACAAATCCTAACCAACACAAACACAAATTCACACACAGAGGACTGAACCCGTGATACTACATGGGAGTTCAACTTTGAGAATGAAACCGGAGACTCCCAGAAGACTTCTTGGCCAGGGAAGAGTCACATCACTGTCTTTGGGTGGCATGAACTGTGTTGTCTGTGTTCTGTGGTAATAGATTTCAGATAAGTATTGACTGAGTCAATGTGCGCTCTCTCACTCTAAAGCGGTTAGCGGTTTGTAACGCTTTCGTCCCATTAGCAGTAAATACTGTGTGTTCAGGCTAGACTGATCCAGTATTGTGTGTCACAAATTGGCCAACTGATGCAACAAACCTTGAAGTAGAAACACAGACTGGGCGAGCAATATTTCTATCCAATTAAAGTGAATTACCACAATGGCAGAGTTTCGTCGGGAGCCAATGGGAGTTGTTGGCAGGGAGTTGAGGGAGGAGCCTGCATTGAACTCCTCTGAGCTGAGGTTGTCTGAACCGTCACTCAAACCGCTGCTGATGGAGCTGCTTTCATCCCAACTGCAAAGAAAACACAAAAATACCATCACTGCCCTGATCCAGGTCATAATTAGGTCATAATGAATTTTGTAAGCAAAGCAGTAAAATGAATAATGAATTGCTATCAAGATTTTTTTTCTTGCCATTTTAGAAGAAATATCATGTACTACATTGACCTACTCTAACGCAACACTCGGCAGTCAATCCAGAATATTTATGAAAACTAAAATAAGTCATTATGATAATGACTATCATTATAATCATGAGCACATCACCATGATTGTGATTGTACGCATATCATTAAGTATTTAGCATTCGACTAATTAGTATTCAGCAGTAATAACATATCTACAAACATGCTAGCTATTCATAACAGAGGTCTTTTACACAGAGGTCTTAAAGATACAGTGGCAAAACAGACAGGAAAATTCTAAGATCAAACAGAGGATGGAAAATAATAAAAGGATATTAATTTTTATCTGCACACATCCAATTTTAATGAATAGGTTTTATTAAGTTCTGAGAAGGCATGCAACAGAAGCAACACATTTTTAAAGAACGGACTGGTTATGTTTTTGCATACCTATGCATTAAATTAAAGCACTGTGGCCTGAATTTTCTAATCGTGAACAGCCATTTTGGGAATAAGGACCTTAATATATAAAGTGGATATAATATGTGCACACGTTGTCAGTGACACCACCTGCTATGAGCACAGAATTGAGATGGTCTATGCCTATTATTTTTACATTCAACAGCCGGATTTTAAAGTAACTTTCAATGTTTTTCAATCAGAACCTCATTAAAGATTCACAAGGAAATCTGATTTTGTCTGGTCCTGGTGTGTCAGGTTCATTAAAAAGCAAATGCTCCAGGACAGAAGGTGACTTTGAGATAAGAACACATCTTGTCACACAGGACCAGATAAGCTCTGAGAAAGTGATAAGTCCATCCTCACATCACTGAACATGTAAGCTTAAAAAAGACAGCTGAAACCTTTCCAATCAGAAGCAACAATTGATAAACTTGTTGTGCCACAAAGAAACCTGACCAGTTCCTAGCAGATAAAATTTGTGTTATGTAACTGCCCTTATCTCAGAATAAAACACACACAGTCACAGGGGTTTCTCTTCTTTGTGAGGCTGTCTGCTCAACTGTGGAGACCCATAGAATGAAAAAGCTAACTCCGGAAAGACATTCCTCATTCTGCAATATTCCTTTGGAAATTGACTCATTGGATTCAATTATTTTCTATTGATTTAACGTCAAATCTGTATTAAAAATAAAAAAATAAAAATTAAGCAAAAGCAAAGCAATGCTAAAAATGTAAAAAAAAAAAAAAAAAAAAAAGCAAAACAAAGCAAAAAAAAAAAAACGCAAAGAAAACAAAACAAAAAACAGAAAAGCTAAACAAAGTTAAATAATAAAAAAAACAGCTAAGAAAAAAAGCTCAGCAAAGCAACACAAAACAAAAACGCAAAGCTAAGTAAAGCAAAACAAAATAATAAAATAACAAAAAAACAGCAGAGAAATCAAAGCAAAAAAAAAAACAGCAAAACTAAATAAAACAACAAAAATCTAAAAAAAAAAAAAACAAAGCAAAACAAAACAAACAAAGCAAAGCTAAGAAAAAAACGTTAAACAAGTCTAATTATTTCATACAATTCGTCAGTGTCTTTAACAATGGCTTTGAGACATCATAATAGCCTTTGAACCTCATCCACAAAACACAATAAAGTTTCCACACTTTCCCTCCATTTCCACCTCCAGTCTCCATTTTCCAGATGCTTTAAATTCCTCAGATGTCCCGTTGACACCTAAATACTGGATTAAGTAGCAGCATTTTAAGGAGTCTGTCATTATAAGATATCTAAGCACATTCAGTTGTTTTGCGAGACGGCCATCCCTAAGGTGAAACACTGACGGTCTCTTTATGAGTGATAATTATCAGGGTTCAAGTTTCAGGACTGTTTGGAGCACCTCAAGCATCAAGCTCTGTGATTAAACTCAAAATTCTCTTCTACAGACATGAGATGACATCACTCCACTGATGGCTTTAAAGAACAGAAGTCTCATGTTTAGCTCTACAGCTGAGAATTTTTGTGTGATGTGACGTCTCATTTGACAGGTTTTTTTTTGTTGCTTTGATGCTTTGCAAGCATGCCATATATTTAAAACACTATGATCTTTCTTCAAGCCTGTGAATTCAGCAGCTATGATGTGTCAGTTGAATCAAAAGCAACATCTCTTCTGTGAGATCTTGATTTATTTCTGAAAGTGTCACTTTAAGTGCACAGCATGACAAGCAGAGCCTCCCTGCAGAATTTCTGCCGCAGGTAATGTGGAAAAGGAGGACGAGGAGACCTTGAAAACCTCAGCTTTACCTACAGCATCCCACAGACACAGGCCTCACTTCAAATGCATGCCATAGACACCATGCGGTTTTCGATAAACCCAGACTAAAACTGTGTGTTTGATGTTCTGTGGAAGGGGAAAATGCAGATAAGCACAGCAACCTTTTAGACCAGCCCTGTTCGTAAGTGGACGGGAATTTTTTTTTATTTTATTTTTTTAACAGTATGGACTTCATATGGCTTTAGTTCTGGTGGGAAAAAAAGCTAATGAGCAGCAGAATCTCTGCAAGATTAGGTTTAACCAGCACTGACAAATACTGTACCATAACACTCTGTGACCTCAGATTAAAGGATTATAAAACAGCTATAAAATTATAAAACAGAGGATTTAAATTCAGCTTTAAATATGACATGAAACAACATTCACAACTTATTTTACCTTCATAATATGGTGTATTTTTTGAGCGAAGCAGAATACTTAATGAGAAAATCAGGGCCTTATTAAATCTGTCACTATATTAGACAGATAGGCCTACTGTATATAGTGAAGAGTAAAAATACATTTCTAGAGAGAGAGCATAATGGTCAGGACATGTTGCACTCTGGACTCAAAACTAGATTACCTGCATGAGCAGCAAGCTAACTGCAGCTCTATGGCTCCTACTTTAATTGTAAATAATTAAATAAATTATTAAATATTATAAAAATAAACTTCCACAGTATACCTTTTCAGCAAGCAAATACAAAGTGCATTCTGTCCATTTTAAAGAAAAAAAAACAAAAGCAAGGAGAAAAGCACATGTGCAATCATTCTCAAGGCTAAATAAAGAAAGACAGCTAAAAAGATAGACACCACTGAGCTAATTACGCTAGTGCTGTTAGAGCCGTCTTTCTCTAACTGAAGTACACTCCTCTATCTGTCCTCCCTTTCCAGAACAGGGCTCTCCAAAAACACAATAACATTGTGTCAAGGCTGCACCGTAATTGCAGAGAGCCCAAGCCCCGCCAGATAGAAAAAAAGAACAATTTGAAGATAATGTGTCCTCCTACCCATCCCCTCCACCCTTAACCAAACATTAACTTTAATTGCATGAATGCAAGGCAAGCAGATAATAGCAATAGTGTGTTTCTAAAGAAGGCATCCACCATCCAAAGTGCTATTTGGAGGATTTTAGGGTAGTAAGAATTAGGTAGTTTTCTCATGTCATCTGTCTGCACATATATCAAACAGAAAAAAAAAAAAAAATGACAAAGAACAGTCTATACCGTTTTTTTTTTTTTTGTGTACCACAGGGTCCTATCTTGGGTCCTCTCTTTTTCTTTTTTTTTAACAAAACAACATTTTAATCCACATACACAAATTATCAAATTATCCACATAGAGTTACCTCTGACTTTGGGCTAGGTGGTATCAAATATTTACATATTTTGTTGCAGATAAATTTAACTAACATTAACTAACATAAATGTCACTGTGCATGTTTTTTAAATAAGTGAATAAGTCCAGAAAGATGTCAAGATGTATATCAGATATTACTAAAAGGCTGAAAAATATTGACCAGTCCTGCTTTTGACTCCATGTTCCTTTTACTTTATGCACACTAGACAGCAACTGCATGTCGCCAGTAGCATATGGCCCTTATCTTCAACACATACAGAAGTATATATCAATTGCCTACATGTTCTGCATAATTCTTGCTTTGCCCATCGCAATTTGCCCAGCTTAGCAAAATACTGGAATGCTAAAAGACAGGTGGCAGATCCTCTTTCATCAGCACCAACTGGTCACACATAATCCACAGAGGGAGTGACGGCTCAGAGCGAAAACGACACACGTGCCCAACACTTAAACCTAAAGAGTGTTCTTTATCAATCATCTGGACTTGCACAAAACCAAAAGGACACAAGGCGTTCTAACCACACATGAAAATGTGTTCAAGTAGATTTGAAAATTGATCGCTATTGCGTGAAATACACCATTGTTAAAGCAATGCTACAGTTGTCCCCTGAGGCGAGAACAAAGGCACGGTTAAAGCCAACATATACTGCCAAACTTGGCTAAGGTGAACTGTAGACTTGGCTGGCCATCAAGAATTTTTTTTTTTTTTCAATAATATAGCACTCTGTATAGTAGATAGTGTGTAATATGTATATAATTGTACACTATTTACAGTGTAAAACTTTGAATGTGGTTTCTATACAAATTAATGGATATTTGGCATGAAAATACTTTATGGAAAATTGATGTTCTGGGGTATGACATGCTATATTCCATTAAACAAAATATTTTATGGAAAATTGATGTTCTGGGGTATGACATGCTATATTCTATAGCAAAACATTTTATACATAATTTTAATAATCGTTTTCTAATTATTATTATGCAAGCGGCTTTTCGGCTTTCAATCTTACATTATTTGACAGACACCACATGGATTATTAGTACATTTAAAAGTTAATTTGTCAGATTGTAGAACCGTTTAAAATGAATTGGTGATGGCAAAAACATAATAATAATATTAAAATATTAACCTAAAATCAACATTTGCCAACATAAAAAATATAAATAATAAAATACATACTAAAAAAAGAGTCATGCATCAGCTTCACAAATAATAATATCTATGTCTGCATGCTTTTTTTCCCTTCTTGTCAAGGCCACCATCAGTCACCTGTGCCTTTGTTCTAATCTCCCTGTACAATATCCCACTTATTTCAACCCTCATTAAAGTGATCTTGAATTTAATATGCATTCTGATTATCATTTGTCTACTGTAGCAGGTACACTTTATGTGTGTGTGAAGTGTGGAAGAGTGGGCGGAGAAATGGCTGCGACTGGCGGCACAGATGGTTTACAATACGGGACGCAGGACCACCTAACCAGCTAAGCTTTGAAGAACAGATTGGCTTGACAACGCTGAACCAAGAAAGCTTATCAAAGACATCTTATGAAAGATGCATGCATCAAAATTCAGTTTTGACAACATCAATAACGTTTCTGCAAAGCTTAACATGTTCAAATGGGTTTGACGGTTAAATTGATGGATCGTCGGATGACATTTAAATGACACAAACACCTTATCACCTTATCCATATTCTGTTGTATGTCACAGAGGGTCTCTGTCTGCCAAAAGCTGTCCGTGGCCCAACAGTACTAAGCTAAGTCCTATTCTCACTGGGACCAGTCATTTATCTAATCGGACAGCTTTTCATGTGAAAACAGAAATGTATTTCCTCCCTGTCATATTTACATTGCACATATTAAAATGAAAAACAACATGATAGAACAACAGGTCTGGTTTCGCAAGCCTACCAAAGCAAATAATAATACAAAAGGGATTAGTGAGGATTATATATCAAGTTAGAGCAACTTCCCAATAATGACACTACATATTCCATCTGTGCAGATTATGACAGATGTGTGTAAGATTTGAGGTGCTTGAACAGTCTCAAAGAGGGGGGATTAATAAACTACATATACTCTCTCTGTGGATGCAGTGCTGACTATCTTGTATTTGTATTTTTTTTAATGAAATTTTATTTTAAGTTATCAATATGACCAACTAAATGGGGATACACTAATGAATGTCAGTTTTAAGTGTCACATTCTGTAGAAATCCTTAAGGAAACAATTCCTTATTTTAAATTGCAAAATATAAATAATTCCCTTGCCAATCTCACTATCTAGATGGTTGTTGGATGACTTGTTGAACATCCTAACCCATTCCAAGTTCTTAAAAGTTATTCTTTTAGACTAACTTCATCCATGTAATATAATTTGTATACCAAATCAGTATGATGCTGAGCTTCCCAGTAAAACAAGAATGAGTCACTGGACATCCTGGCCTACATCTTCTCACTGGATTTCCTGTAGGCCCCTACAGACTGTCCATAGTGGTTCCATTACTCACAGTCTCTAGAACTCTGTAAAGCTGATGACAAAGCCTGTGAACTCAAATCATGTGAACCAGACTCTAAGGTATTAAGCAACAGTTTGTAGCAGTGCAGAAAGCCAGGGAAAAATCAAAATATTGAGCAAGCAGGACTCAGTCCAGATTTACAGTCTGCATGTAGTTCATTAATGCTGTTCTGAAGCACGATCCAAGCTGTAATTATTTTCTGCTAATCTGTCTATAACATACTCTCTTCTCAAAGTGTGAATTTGGCGCTTAAGGGCGACCAAGATCAAGACTTGTTTTGATCTGCAATTAACTGCTGATTGGGACTTTTGTGGCCATTTTCCCAGGCACATATTAAGCTTAATAAAACTGCTCAGACGGGATTCGCTATTGAAAATCCCTTGCGGTTTTGGACTAGGCTTAATCTGGGTCTTATAAACTAACTAAGCTATTCGTGTGGATGTCTTTTCCACTGTTAAATTACTTAAGAATTAAGGCCATTCCTTTTTTGAGCATCCTGACACACAAACTCACGTTTTGTATTTTTATTTTTTTTCTGTACTAAAAGATGTCTATGAAAGACATAATACATCGTATATTAGAGGTCAATCAATAAAGCGGATGCTAATGCCATGTTGGCACAGCAGAGAGGCGAAATGGCTAATATTTCAACAATAGCAATTGTAACAAAATGAAAAACAAAAAAATATCCAAAATGGACCCAAAATTGAAACTGTAAAAAATAACACTATTAAAAATAAAGATTCATTATTGGACTCAATGGTTCCATGAATAATTTTTAACATCCATGGAACATTTCAATTCCAGAAAAGGTCCTTTACAGTGGAAAAAAGGTTCTTCAGATTATTCAAATGTTCTTCACACTAAGAAAAAAAAAAAAAGGTTATTTTAAGAAATGTTCACTGAAAGTTTATTTGGGGCACCAAAAATGGTTCTTCCATGGCATCACTAGAAGAGTGTGGAAGGAAAAAGTGGCAGGACAAGGATTTGTCCTTCACTTCTGTATTTTATTCCACTTTTAGTATCAGAACACAACCTGAAGGAATCTAGGACATCTTAAACAATGAGCTCCATGACAAGCACGTGTGCTTGGAGTTCCAGTTTCCCATGGCACCAATCCAGTGTTGTCGGTTGATTTAACGGACATGCTCCTGTTTGAATCCAGGATGCTGAGGGAAATGTTTTGGTTTGAAAGAGGGGGACTGGTAAAGGGGAGGAAGGAGAGGTACAGTGAATGAAGCACGCTCTTCCCAGACCCCGGCCTAACTCATAGCAGCTGTGGCCACTCTTAAACCCAGTGTGGCCTCTTCCTCCTCCTTCTCCTTCCAGCTGCTGAAGACCAACTGCACGCACTCCACCATAACAATACACAGGCACGGATTCAACAGCTAATCCTCCTGTACCTTGCCAGGGCCGCAGAGACACGAGGAAGCAGTGCTGCTGAGGTTAACAAGAATTCTGAGCAGCAATGGTCTAAAAACTGACTGCTGACTTGGGAATAGTAAAAATCAGTTGAATGTTTCTCAGAGATGTTATTAGAGTCTCGTGATTTAACATTTGCCAAGTTCCATATTCTTCAATGCCAAATGAATGAAAACGACACTCATGGTATCGATACTAGTTATATATAAATATTTCCATTAAAACTTGCCCACCAATATGGTTTTATAAGAGCAGAGTGGCTGATATAATACATGCATACAAATAATAAAATGAAACACACAAAAATTAGCTGGGAAAAAAAAATAGATTTTATCCCATTTTTATTCAAAATTCCTATTTTGAAAATCACTATTATCAGCTCATCAAAATAAATAATTCTGATAATCTCAAAATAGCCGAACATCAGCAAATATATGGTTTTCAACATTGATAATAATAATAAATGTTTCTGAGCAGCAAATCCACATATTAGAACGATTTCTGAAGGATCATGTGACACTGAAGACTCGAGTAACAATGCTGAAAATCCAGCTTTGATCACAGGAATAAATGACAATTTAAAATATATTCACATAGGGATATTGCAAAAATATTTCACAATATTAATGTTTTTACTGTATTTTTAATGGTAGTGTTTATATGTACTGTATATGGTTCATCCTGAATTAAAACATATCTATCTATCTGTCTATCTATCTATCTATCTATATATACAGTACAGGTCAAAAGTTTGGAAACATTACTATTTTTAATGTTTTTGAAAGAAGTTTCTTCTGCTCATCAAGCCTGCATTTATTTGATCAAAAATACAGAAAAAAAATGTAATATTGTGATATATTATTACAATTTAAAATAATTGTTTTAAAATTTATTAAACTTTAAATTATCATTTATTTCTGTGATGCAAAGCTGAATTTTTAGGATCATTATCACATGATCCTTTAGAAATCATTCTAATATGATGATTCATTATCAAAGTTGGAAACAGTTCTGCTGCTTTATATTTTTTCAGAACATGTGATACTTTTTTAGGATACTTTGATGAATAAAAAGTGAAAAAAAAAGAAAAAAAAAAAGAAGCTATGTTTTTTTAAAATATAAATATTTTGTAATAACAATATACACTACTGGTCAGTAATTGGGGTCAGTAATTTTTTTCTTTCTTTTTTACCCACAAAAATAAAATCAATACTTTTATTCAGCAAGGATGTGTTAAATTGATAAAAAGTGATAGTAAAGAAAATATATTATTAGAATATATATTATTAGAATTTTTTTTTGTTTTGAATAAATGCAGTTCTTTTTGACCTTTTATTCATCAAATATATTAGACAGCAGAACTGTTTCCAACACTCATAATAAATCAGAATATTAGAATGATTTCTAAATGATCATGTGATAGACTGGATGTTACATGTGACACTGAAGGCTGGAGTAATGATGCTGAAAATTCAGCTTTGCATCACAGGAATAAATTATTTTTTTAAAGTATATTCAAATATTTTAAGTTGTAATAATATTTCACAATATTACTGTTTTTTCTGTATTTTTTATCAAATAAATGCAGGCTTGATGAGCAGAAGAGACTTCTTTCAAAAACATTAAAAAATAGTAATGTTTCCAAACTTTTGACCTGTACTGTATATTAAGCACCATTTACTGGGTGGTATGTACATTTAGAAACTGATATATCAATATATCAATCTATTTTAAAGGCAAAAATGGGTGATAAACAAACAAATCCTCCGTAATCAGATGTCATGTCTAAATGACAAAATGTTCAAAAATAATCAGATCAAAACCCCAAAAGATGCCCAAATGTAAGATTTTATGATGCACCATAAATGATCGGATCATTTCACAAAAGACTGTTAGAGCAATATGCAAAACAGGATATAGCGGGCGCTGTTCTCATTCTGATGTTGGAGATGATCAGACAAAAGCTTCCTAGTAAATGTATTTGCTTTAATGGAGTTTAACATCCTCTCCCACCCCCTGTAGCTACAAACAGTTCACTGCAGGAAGCTCATCGATGAAAGCAGTAAAACTCAACGGCTCAAGAACAGAGCCTGATTTACGCAAAGTTAAATGACTCAAATCCAGCACCCACAAAGCCAGTTTGTATTAAACAGGTTTGGCTCGACTTCTCAGGCAAAGACTGACAGGTCCAAACCAAGCAAACCTCCCAGAGAGTGACTTATAGAGCAACTAATCTCTTTACACTGGCATTACAAACTGGTACAAAAATAACTAGTCATAACAGAACCAATAACTCTTATTCCTGTATAAATGACACACTCTGCCAGCTGCCTGACAGTATATCACCTTCTGGCAGTACTGTTGTTTGATTTTAAACCGCCCAACAACTTAAACAAACAGATAAAGAGGTGGAACCTGCCAACTTTTTAGAGACTCAATCATGATATAACTGATAAGGCAGACAGTTGAGAAACTGGTCTTTGTCAAAGATGCAAAGCAAACCTGTGAACTGAAGTAATGGCTAAACATGCAGAGCAGTAACAGCTTGATCTCTTTGTTCCTAATGACTTTACATAAGGGGTCGATTTAAAGGGTCAGCCATCCAGAAAGAGCAAAAACGGGGCTGCGCGTTTCAAGGTCAAAATCAATAAGGACAGCAGGGAAAGAGGGGGCACCGTCTGTTAGTATCATGGGGAGATGTCAGATTTTAAGTTAGTTAAGAGCTCCACAGATGATCACTGCAGCTAACAGGGCTGATAGCTGTATCCTGACTGAAGGGTTTTAACTGGGGGTGGAGATGGGGTCAAAAATGTCATGTTGATTTAGTTAATGAAGGTTTTTTTTTTTTTTGGTCTGATGTGTCCGATTGAACAGCAGGAACAAAATTAAGGACATTGTGACAGACCAAAACATATTGGCCAGGACAATTCTGTGTCATTTTGAGCTGATCAGAAACTGGATTGGTTGATTAACAGAAGTCTGAGAAGAGTGTTTTCAAATCATTTAATTTTATTAACTGTCAATTCTACTTTAAAATAATATTTTATATTTTAAATTGAAATATGTTTCAAATTCATTTAAATGTGTGCGTGTGTGTGTGTGTGTGTGTGTGTGTGTGTGTGTGTGTGTGTGTGTGTGTGTGTGTGCTAAAAGTTTATTTTCATAGAATAAATATTGTATGTATATATTCCAAATTTTGCAACATATATATTACAAACACATAAATTACTATTATATACTATTTTATATATATATATATATACACACACACACACACACACACACACACATTACAATAATAATGGTTTGACATTTCGGTATATCATGTGTTATGATTAATCATTTTTTACTGTTTACATTATTATTATTTTTTTTATTTTATTTTTTTTTACTGTGTAAAATAGCTTTTCTGCAGTCAAGATTTTAAGGTTTATGACTATAAAGAAAGTAACTTATAGAAATAAAACCCAGTCTTGTAAATATTCACGGGAGACAGACATGTGTGACAACCAGCCCTGGTGTTCCATATACATTAGGTCTTACCTATAGAGTAGATGTACAGTAGAATAATAAATGTTCAGTACATTCTATGATTTTTGGCCTACTAATCATTCAATTTGTCAAAAGGATGCTCTACTAGTTATACGACAGCGGACACGCCCCCTTATGAACGTCCAGATAGACAGCTCACAAGGTTTTGAGACGCAGCCACTATACAGTTAATGTAAATGTAGAACATGGGCTCGCAGCACCCCACTCGCATCCTCTTATGTAGGTCAGATAGGAATTCAGCCCACGTTCCAGCCTACTGTATATAACGAAACACAGTGAAACAAGCACACTGCATGTCCCCATCAGCGAGTAACCCTGCGCTTGGGGCAATACACTAACAGCCATCAAACAATAGGAGAATACTTCCTCCTGACGCGCGATATCCGCCTGTTACCCCCCTCCGCATTGCACCGATACACACCTCCATCCATTCACATTCAACGCCTCTGCCTGCGACACTCACAAACCAGCGGTGACACGCAACTATTCACACACTCAACAGTTTAACACAACTCACGGAAACAAAGACATTAATGTCTCTCACACAATATCCGCGTAAAATCGCGAAATCAAACGCGCGTTTAAAAATCCTATCAATACATTACGGCATCCCGCGAGAGCTATCACCTAACAAATTGGACTACAAATCAAATTTAATTAACACACAATTATATTGACAATGTATGTTTATTTAGGGGCGAATTAGCACTATTTAGTATAGTGCAATAGGATGCATAGATCTTTAAATCAGTTTGAAGTGCACTGACACAGCTGAACTCTCAGGTCTTTATGCATTAAGAATCAATAAAGGAATCGCGTTCAGATTCAGAAGTAGTCTGGCGTTACCTTGAGAGATGATAGTGCATTGTCCGTCCTGCTCTCTGACCCTGAAGCTGCAGCGTTTTCCCGTTGAGAACCCGCCCGCTCATTATGTCTCACTGCGCTTTGTTCCGGCTCACATACTACATGCAGTGTAACATCCCGCGGTCGCTTTTCGTGGCTCTTTGGAGGATTGAATGAGAAGCAGCTCTCTGCGCAGAGCTCCGAGCTCCGAGAGAGAGAGAGAGAGAGAGTGATAGAGGGGAGGAGAGGAAAGGAAACACCCCCAAATGTCCACCACCGTCCCTTCCCTTGTCTTGCAGCCAGCTGTGAGTCTCTCACTCAGACTGACTCAATCATCAAACCACTAATGACAGATAGCAGTGCTGTGTGAAGCATCCTTCAGGTCTTTAGAGATTTTACTGTACAAATTTGATTTATATGGAAACAAATGTCCTGGTTCTATTCAATTATTTACTATATTACTATTTACTCTGGAATAAAATGTGACACAATTAATTATAGGAAGTACATACTAACAACATGCAATTTCAAGCTGTGCTACTTCTCAAAAAAATGTAATGTAATAACACAAGGCACTCAGTCAAATCAGGCATCTGCAAGAACAATTCAGGCTTCTATTTCTTTACAAGATAATGGACAGTTCAAATGATAATGTAATGGATATTTATGAAAAAAAAAAATAATTAAGATAAAACTGTCTGATTGAGCAATTGCCTTTATGATAAAAATGAAACTACAATCAAATCATCAAATCCTGATATGCAAATCCCTCCTGTTTTTATATACACAGCTTCCTCTAAGCTGGTGCAAATTTGAATACTTTAAACTGTCAAAATGACATCAGCAGGCTTAGCTTTACAGAAAAAAAAAATGTATCACTGAAAAGATAACAGTAGACAGGGGCACATTTCTCTGAACATGAACAAACTACACAGTGTAAAGACACTCTTCTGTATAGTCAATAGACTGTTTTTCTAAATGAACAGTCTGCTCGAAGAAAACCAAGACTCTGTTGGAACCAGTGAGACGATAGCATGAATAAACCTTTAGGAACAGAGGACAGGCCAGAGAGAAAGGGACAAAGAGGGTCTTCTTCCATTGCACACATGCACACACACACACAGGCACACACACACACACACACACACACACACACACACACACACACACACACACATCCCAAGCATCAAGCAGTCAACACATTGCTAGTGTCACTGATGTTGTTTATCGCATAGCCAGGTGTGTGTGTGTGTGTGTGTGTGTGTGTGTCTTTTAAGGATGTGACAGACATGCTTGATTGGTCCTTTGGCAGCGTGCACAAAGACAGCAACTGCAGGTGTGCTAGTCTCTTGCCCGCAGTGTTGCCTGGCACCGGGAGACGACAGGGAGAAAGGGCAAGAAACAAAAGAGACACTAATAAGCAAAGAGTCCCGTATAATGAATGATTTCCCTCCCCTGCCACTCTAATCTCACTCTGAGATGGGGGGCTGTGGTCAGAGCATTGAGACAGCATATCCAGCACTGCTGTAAGCAAGCCGCTGCGGTTTTATTGCACCCGGTAAATGTTTGTGGAGAACAGTGTGTCTGGTTTTAACAATTATGTCTGACCCGAGTAACTGATGAAGCTGCGCAATTCCAATAAACACCAGTATGTAAATGTACCAGTACGTTACTTGGCACCAAACACTGTACTTTGAGGTGAAGTGGGTAATTTTGACTCTGAAATGTTTTAGGGAAAAACTTAAAAAATGACTATATTGCTCATATTTGGCATTAGAGATTTCAACAAGTCCCTAATAAGTATTAAACTGACACACAAGTTGTCCCACACACTTGGACATGAACAATACCTCAAACTGTGCTGTTTGTTGAGAAGTGTGCTTTTATATTACTAAGAAATCAGACTAGCGTTGCTGGTTTTCAGGCAATAGAATGAGCAAAAACTCCATAGTTACACTGAAGAAGGGACCCAATATCACCAACTTATACTGACTGTGGGCTCGTTTGACCAGTAAACAACCACCTAGGAACCATCTAGCCACCACATAAACCCTCTTAGCAACATGCTAAAACCAGCCAGAACACCCTAGGAACTACATGGCACCAAAAACGATACAGTTACAAAGTGGAGGCAACCAAAACAGAAATCATCATGGCAGAAAGGTCTGCAAGGGCAAGCATTCCTCGGGTCATGAAGAATGTGTTGGAAAATACAACATTTTGTTTCAACAGCATGCCTTTGAAGGTGTATGGAGTTCAGTAGTAGCACACCTCTCACTTCTAACAGTCTTTCCATACCCCCTACTTCTCCCAGAATCTGTGCACTAAGCAGTCCTAGTGGGTGACTTAATTGGCAACTGTGGTGATTGTTATGGCCCCTTCCTCAACATAATGGCTGGGCACCGACTGGAGACTTTGATTTCTCTGGGAAACTGTCAGTGTACAAGAGATGAAAGAGCAACTAAGCAGACCTGGGAGCCCTCACTGGGACCCTCACCCACCTTATCTAGAACTCACAGGCCAACACTCCCTGTCTTATTCAGTCCTTTCTGTCAGGAGCCGATCCCTTAGGCAACATTAGAGTTTGGAAGACTTAAGGAGCAATGCATTACTCAATCAAATAGACCTGCGATGATGATCACTATAGGGTAAAGTAAACTTGAGTGTATGGGAGTGGACTGATTGATCCCATGTGTGAGTGCAGATCAATGGAAAAACTCTCACCTATCAGCATGTTGACTTTCACTTTGTGAGCTAACATTTCTCTGCTGCCAGTCTACCCTCCAGAGTGCACAATGAGATCCATTGTAGGAGGGTTCAGTGCTGCCTGATGAGGACCAGACTATATTTTATTAAGACGTTTCCTTAGATACACCCAAAATCTCGGACTTCTTTGGAACACCCCAAATGGAAGTTCATCATTTGAAAAATCCTAACCATTCGGCCCATAACTTGGCCACTTTCATATTGATAAAGTACATTGAAAAATATGGCTTCTGCATATTTGTGTCTATCCTCCCATGATATCTGTACAGTCTCAGAATAATGGGCTCAAGAACCCGCCATGGTTATAGAGAGTTTCCACATCTACATCACGTGTGTATCATAAACAGTCAATGGTTTCTTTCGATCCTCTGCATCCTCTAGTGTGGCCCATGACTCAAGAGCACAACCAATGTCCACATATACTTAAAGCTCACTTCCTCCACTGTATGATGTGGTCTTTAAACCTTCCATTAGACAGATCACTAATAGTGTCTGTTTAATTACATCAGCAGCAAAAGGAGCATTATGCCTTCTGGTAAGAATTAGTTCCTTATTTCTCTCAAGCATTCCAGAATTTTTTATCTTAAGATACAGTACATCTTGATATGGCATGACTATTGTAGCTACAGTTTAAAGGAATGACTGTAGGAGATGGAATCATTGGTATTTGCTCAAGTCGTAAAATACATTAAGCGAAGCATGCAACTTCTATGAGGAAACTATTGTGGATGCTATGGCCCAGACGGCTGAAAATGCCAAGCTTCTGTCTGTGTACGAAATAAAAAACTCATTAAGTTGTTTTACAATAGAAAGATGACACAATATTAAAGATGGCTCATATTTTGGAGATGGAGGACAGCTGAACTTATTCCACAACGTTGGAAAGGAAATTTTGAAGAATAAATTTAACAAGAAGCTATTTCACCCCGATTCCCAACTTTCCATTGTAAATGATAGTAAAACTGACCTCAGGAGCAGAAAAAAAAACTTGCATCGCTCTCTTTAAACACTTTACCCTACTATAGTCTATATCCACTGTCTATACTGTGGTCAGGCAGAAGAGCCAAATCTAGGGCTACTCCAGAACACACCAATAGCTTTAGCAGGAGCCGCTGCACTTCAGTTGGTTGGCTGCTCAGATTTTTTCAGCCATTTCTCATCCCATTTAGTCCTTTTATAAGGTTAAGAGGAGCTGATGTGACTGAGTGGCTCTCCCACAGGGTATTTTTAAAAAGGGCGGGTGTGAAACTGGCTGTAACAGGTGGATGGAAAGGACAGAGAGGGATTGATGGATGTTGGCTTACAGGGACCATCAGAGAGCCCCAGCAGGAGGGAGGGGAACCTCTGGTTTTCATATGCATTTCAGACCCCTACAGATCTTATTGTTTGACCCTGAAAGTGTGAAATGCTGGATTGTGTATTTGTTTGCGTGAATTCTTTCTCAAATCTTTCTTGAAAACTCAAACATCGAGCAAGTTGCGTTATTTTTTTGCCAGCAGCCGAGGCATACATTTCAGTCTGCTCAGTTGCATGGACTACTTTTTTTGTACGTGGAACTTTTATGCCCCTGGTCAATGTCTGCTTTCACTGTATGGAAAACAACAGTGTGAACACTGCAAAATATCTCCTTTAGTGTTGTACAGATGAAAATGATGCAGGATACATTTCTGGATGAAGTATTCCTTTAAGGCACACTGCCATGGCACTTAATTCAAACTCTAGAAAAACACATCCGCAAACCTTGAAGGACTTCCTCTCCAATTTCACTTCCACTCTCCCTTGCTCAATATTGTTTTGCATGGCCCCTCCGCCCAATTATTCCCCTGGCCCACCCAGAGAGCTTGGACCAGAGAAGTGGGTCTGAGTGGGACTAGTTGACTGAGACTAAATCCTTTTGATGTTGTTACAGCCTTGAAAACTTCAGTTGAATATGTGGCCATTCCCCACTTTGGCCTCTTCATATTTTAAAGAAGTAGTGAAATTCTCCTGAGCAAACCGTTAAGTTGAAGAGTGACAGGGGCTGATAGATTGGGTTTCTTTTCTTTGAGTCCAGTAGGGTTGAGTTGAGTGTTAGAGATACATAAAGTGTGCAATTCCGGTTCAGCTGTAGAATTCCCAGACAGTGTGTTTATTTCATAGCCTAATTCTCAAGTCTAACAGATGTCTTCCCCAAAGAGAGCACTGCTGAGGTCAAAACGGTTTCTGTACGAACAACAATTGATCATTTTTGTTCCACTGGCAACCTTTCTCCTACATACATATGGATTTTAAGCACAAGAAAGGAAACGTAGCACTAGCACTAGAGTTGAAAACTCATGTCTTTATCCACTTATGAATAAAGTTTGTTATGATTGCAAAGGTCAGAGCATTTAAATGAATGGCCATCCATCTCAAACTGGGCCAAGACAGAGGCCAAGTCACTTTATTAACTTCCTTCTTGGTTCTTCACATCATCACCATTGTGTCTAGTACTCCAAAGCAATTTGGTCTCACATTAAGATTTCGTTGGCATGTCAAGAGATTTGCAGACTAACCCTCAGCCCCCCTTAACAACCATCTTTCAGGACATTCAGTCGTGCCAGCTTCTCTAATCACTCTTGACCACTTCTATTCAGAACACACTCCTTTGGTGAGCTGACAGGGGATTAGAGACCTTCCGGATCATTCAGTCCCAAAATACATGTGCATTTATTTCACAAACTTAAAAAAAGGAGCACAGGATGGGGGAAAGATTTGGATGGAACAATCGAGGGAGATTTCAGGCAAGATTTGCACAGTCCCAGCAGGAGGGTGTCTCAGGCAATCAGGCAGGCAAACTCATACACCTTTTACTTCAACAAGGAGTCATGCCTGGTGCCAGAGCTGGTGCCCAATTTGGAACAGTTTTGTGTTGCCACCGAAGTGGTTCTGGGCTGGAAATACTGCCGCTGTACCACCCCCTTAAAGTGACAGTTTACCCAAATATTTAAATTATCATTATTTAGTCACCAATGTTTGTCATGTGACATTCAAGATCCAATGAGGTTTGATATTAGTTGATAATTGAGGTTTTTGTCACCATGTATGATGTAGTCTGTGTAATTTGAGAGTAAATAAATACTTAAATTTTGAAGTGATCATGTTTCTTACCATAATATACCAGCAGGCGGGTAATATGGATTAATTTCACATAGAACTGCAAAGTCTTGTGTTTATTTGTTTCAAGCAGATGTATCATTGCAAAGAAACTTGACATTACAGCACAGAAAATTTATTCATTCCCGTTTTTCCTCTTTTGCTTCAATATTGGGCGAATGGAGACGGAATCACTGGTGTTTAACGTGGCAACCTTAAATGATGATGCCGGAGAAAAATTTTTCTGGGTAATGCATAAAGCAGCATGATGATGCAATAGTTGCAGTATAGTAGAAACAGAGAGAAACACGCTTTAGAGCCATTTAAACACAGCTGTTGATAGACCAAACAGACGGTAATAATATAGTAGAGCCCACACTCTGCTGTTCTTTTCCATTTGGGATTTTTCTTCACTTTCACGTTTCCCTGCAGGTCAATTTCTTTAGGAGGAACACCAAATCCCAATGAATAACCTGTCACATTTTTTCTCCCCAAAAGTCTGTCCCAAATTCAAAAATCTCTATGGGAGCATATGATTGACAGCATTCTTGGCTAATGACAAAATTTCCATCCCTCAATCCCCATTGCTCACAAGTCAGGACATGTTCTAGATAAGGGGGGTTGTCTAGCTTCATCCACATGTAGCATCGGCCTCTCACAAGTCTTTGCTGAGTGATGACTTTCAGCCCTTGTGTAGGAGTGGTGGGTTTGTTAGAGTCACTTGACTCCTTTCCAGAATTCACCTGAGATCGCGGGAGACATGTCAGAGGAGTCGTGCCTCAGGGCATGATGAGAGGTCAACACAGCTGCATCAGCAGCATGCCAGCACAGCAAAATGCTCCGGGAGGGGATGGGAAAACAAATCGGAGAACGAGACAAAGAAATCTGCATTTTATTTCACTTGAAGGGCTGTAGGAGATGAAGCCAAGATTCTGAAGTACTCTATGCAAAGTGGAAAGCAGGGGACAAAACAACATGACTGTATTTTATTAGCTCTGTTACAAAAGCTACTTTTACTGCCTGAATAGGCAGCATCCTGACCATCATGGTGAATGATTTGGGACACTGTACATTAGCAGCGATTCCCCAGAAATATTGTTGA
Organism: Cyprinus carpio; assembly: GCF_018340385.1. NCBI lineage: Eukaryota > Metazoa > Chordata > Actinopteri > Cypriniformes > Cyprinidae > Cyprinus > Cyprinus carpio. Next base: position 4,425,842 of record NC_056594.1, on the reverse strand, counting down.
AAAATCAACTCATATGGCATCTTATACTACCTAATTATAATACCTGAAAGGACTATGATGTGAAAACGTAGTAGTTTTGGGACAAAGCAATTGTATGAGTGGCACAATGGGAGTATGTGTGACATAGCAGCACTGCTTTGTACAATCATTATTGTAGTACAGAAAAGGGCTGATTGAAACCAACCGAGAAGAGAGCATGGAGAAAGAGAGGTGGAAGCAGACAGCACTGATATAATATTATGACATGTCAGCTGGGTCTGAACAACAGCCAGAGGCAGACGGCTCACAGGTCAACTCCTCAACACAGATAAGAGCTTTGTTTGTCTGCTCGTCACCACCTCTCCTCTACCTCCGTCTCTTCACACTCTCATCTGTCACTCCACACCAGCGATTGGCTATTTCTCAAGCCAGTCGACATGGCACAATAAAAGAGAAAAATAATTGTTTTTCCTTACAGTGTCTAGACAATGGCTTTGGAAATGTATAATTCATTACTGGTGTTTACTAAGGCAAGTTTTACTGCTACTATTGCTTATACTTAGATTTAGTACAATAGCACAAAATTACATTTTTATACATTGCTACACTACTGACAGTAGACAGTGGACTTTCACTAATATGACCACAACTTTGGTTAGTTTTAAAGCCATTTCAATTAAAGGAGGGACTAGCAACCACCTAAAACACATTAGCAACCATCTAGTGACACCATAGGAACCACCCAGAACACCCTAGATATTCCATAGAAATGTGATAGCAACCACACATAATACCGTAGCACAGTAGTTCTCAACCTTGTTGACTCACAACAATATAAATAAATACAAATCTACAGGAAATCCCAGGTTGTGTATTTTTAGAAGTAACTAAATAGTAATAATAATAAAAAAAGAAAGAAAGAAATAACAAATGTCCCGGAAGTATTAGGACCTGAACCTTCATCTGGGTTCTCACTCTTTTTTACTGTTGTAACAATTGATGGAAAAAAAAGAGTTATGAGTGGGAAATTAACATATGACATGTCATGAGTTATTTTAGCTTATTTTAATGCTAGCTTTGTCTTATTTTCAATAATTTTATGTTATCTTGGTGCCCACCGCCCAGCTCTTTCCCAGCCATTGAGACAATTGTCCGCTTTTCTGTATTTTCACTGTTATACGGTAGGAGGTATATGACATTTAATGTGTCATCACTCACTATAAACATCAATGAGTTTTGTCAATCAAAGTGAAAAAAAGGAAAGTGATGTGACATACAATCAAGTATGGTGACCCATACTCAGAATTCGTGCACTGCATTTAACCCATCCAAAGTGCACACAAAGCAGTGAACCCCCACACAGCAGTGAACACACACACACCGTGAACACACACCCGGAGCAGTGAGATACTACAACATTGCACAGCCTCTGGTTGTAAAAAACACAGAAATTTAAATTACCGAAGAAACTGGATAAACTTAAACGTGTTGGTTTGTGTTTTTAATATGTGTTAACTCATAAGTAGTAGCTTTTTAATGTTGTGTTAGCGGCTGGCTTTGCCATGTTGCATTGTGTTAGTTTGGCAAAATCATCTGCTGAAGTCTAATGCAGATAAAGATACAGATATTCATACATGCGTATAACTACAGCTGCAAACACACATGCAACTTGCTCTTGAGTGATGGGGAAAGAGTTAAACATTTGCTGAGGGCCCCTAGTGGGACCCGGTCCCCTGGTTAAGAGCCACTGCCATAGCAGCATGTTTTGTGCCAAAAATTACATACACACATGACCCCTTAATCCAGTTCTCCAGACTCTAATGCACACTAAATGTACATGGCCTCTTAGAACAGAAGGTCGCTGCATTTAAAGATTTTGCCTGTATATCTGTTTCCTTGAAGGAGCAAATCTCCTTCGAATTTCTTGGAGGGGTTGAGCAAGTAATCCACAGTGCTTTTAGTTTAAAAGGTTTATTTGAACAGAGATGCTCCGCTGAGCTCGAGCACCATCAGGGCATTCTCAAGTCACTAATGACAAAAGCATTCACAGCATGAGGAGTTTTAGTCTGGAAAACCAAGCCTGGATATTTGCTGCGGCTTCCAAGGTGGCAAGAAAAGCAGGAATAAAGAGGAAAAAAGTGTTGGGTTTGGTGTGCAACGTCTGTAAAGTCGGTTTAAAAGTTTTTTTTTTTTTTTCACGACAAGTGACAAAATGACTAATGTAGGATTTTTGCAAATAATAAGGTACAACGTTGCTGGAATATCTACATTGTGATGACAGATTCTTCAATATCAGTGCAGCAGATGGGAGGAAGATCAAACTTTCCTTTATTAAATTTTCAGATACATAGCCAAGACAAATGATAATGCAGTGACATGTGGGTTAATTGGAGAATTAATTAGCTTTCATATCTTCAGAGAAACTAATGACTGTAAGAACCGCTGAAAATGCGAGAACTGTTGATAATTAATTAATAAATTAATACTTCGTTATTCTAACAAAAGCTGTACTTGTTATTTCCCCCAGTAGAAACCCAGCTGTGCATTAAACCAAAATTACCCCGCCTAAAATTTCTGTAATTATATTCAGACGATATATCAGATGTGATATCTGAACAAAGACGTGTCTTTATCAACGAAAATGCATCTGTGTATCACATGGCACTTAACTATTATCAATGAACTGAACAACATTTACCAATGATTCCTGTTCTTTGTTATTTTTCCTCTCCAAAGGCAGTCACAAAAATTTTCATTAAAATTTCATGGGTTTCAAAGTGATTTCCCTTCCACTCGAACACAACATCATGATGACAGGAAAGAGAATCGATTTCACGGTGACACGAGCAAAGCAGTGGAAACCCCTGGGCAGGTACACAAAGACCGTCTGAGACGGGCAGAATAAAAACAAAGGCAATTCTATTAGTGAGAAAAGAAAATAATTTAGTATTTAAAAAAAAATTAAAAAAATAAAATAAAATGTAAGATTTACAGTATAAATTGTACAATTCATTCGCTTCACTTAATTAAAAAAAAAAAAATTGTAATATTTTATCAATTATTATTTTTTGTTGTTGTTGAAGCAATTAATACTTTTATTCAGCATTAAACTGATTAGAAGTAACAGTAAAGACATTTATAATGTTACAAAAGATTTCTATTTCAAATCAACCCAAATAAATGCCATATTAAAATAGAAATTTATATTAAAATTTCAGAATCTTTCTATTTGTGATCAAATATACAATAGTACATAAAAATGAATAAAATATGATTGGCTGTGTATATAGGCTACTGAAAAATGAAATAATATAACATGAATGTCTTTTACAATTATAATAAAATACACTATTTCTAACACATTTTTGTTTGTTTGTTTGTTTGTTTGTTTGTTTTTTTTGGAATTGGAAGTCTTTTTTTTCCAGTCAAATAAACATTATCGTGGCATATACTTATACACATGTTTGATAAGTACATCATAGAAATTTAAAGCACAGATTTTGTAAGTCACACAAACTTGATTGTCCCATGTATATCTTCCTCTAACCGTCTCCTCCACAGCTCCTCTGGGGTAAAGAGTGCTGGCCAAAGAGGGCACGCGACAGACAAAAGCTCTCCAAGCTGATGATCACTTTGATGACAACAATGAAGCTATTCTCCTGCTACCCCTGCTGATCCCACACCATTTAGTGTTAAATTAGTGTGCTCCTGTGTCTGCCGGACAGTTGTTGCCGTGGAAAATGTGTGCCCTTTCCAGTGCCCCGGGGACCTGTGTCCATTCTGTTGTGATTGGTGGTGGCGTGGGAGAGAGGAGATAAGCTTTCTCACCCACAGAACTACCTTCAGCTTTACCTCCATGAAATGTGAGCTAACCACTGGCCTTATAACAATAGAGAACTAGTACTGCCCTGTAATGCTATTGCAGTGCACTGCCATCATGCCCTGAGGGCATTTCTTAATAAATGCAAGTAAATGCAAAGAACAGTTAAACGTTAAAAAATAACAGTGATTTTAAACTGTAATATTTCACAATATTACTGTTTTTACCTGTCTTGGTGAGCATAAGAAGCTTTTTTGAAAACACACATATTACATATATTATATAATGCGATATAAATATATTTGATAATTATAATAAATGACACTATTCCTAACAGTTTTTTTTTTTTTTTTAACTAAATTGTTTGTCTTTTTTCAACCAAACAAAGCTTTAGTGGGTAAATTACCACAGTATATATCTAGTTTGTTGACATATTGCACAAATATTTATAATACGAGATCAACAGATAAACTCTTACTTAAGATGCCGATATTTCATACAGAGATAGGTCGTTCAGCTTTTTCTAGTTATGCTCCATATGTATGGAATGAGCTTCCAGGTACATTACATATGGAATCTGTACCATCTCTTGCTATGTTTAAAAATATTTTAAAATCTGTTTATATAGAACAGTGTACATGTTTTAATAACTGACTAGGATTTGTATTGTTTTTAGAAAATTGTGTTTTATGTTTGTTCATTGTGTGGTGATGTGTATTTCTTTGTAACTTTGGCCTTTGCTGCCTATCTTGACCAGGACTCCCTGGCAGAAGAGATATTGTATCTCAATGGGACCTTCCTGGTTAAACAAGTAAATAAATAAATAAAAACACACATTACTTTGGCATAAATTTATATATAAACATTCCAAATATTTATTTGTTTATTTGCATAGAAAAAAAATGAAATATTTGTGATGAAATTAAATCAAATCAAGCATATACGATCAAATAAACAAACAAACAACACAAGCAAAACATAGTGATTTTCTGGCTGTTATAATATTAATTAATATTTTCTGATTTATGGAGTGATTAAAAATAAATAAATAAATAAATACCAAACCCCCTCTGTAAAAAAAAAAAACAACAACAACAACAAAAATAAATATTTTTAAACCTGTCTTTATCCAGTGTTCAGATTTCTGTTCTAGAAATGTGCATAACACAAAACTTGTAATACAAAACAACTGTCTTAATGTACTTTGATTAATCAGCTGGCAAAGTATGGTGATATATTAGTTTATCCTGGTATTTCTGCATTACCCTGCATGCTTCTCTATTCACCTCTAGTGTCTTGCCTTTATCGTTCACAATAAATAAATTCATGCATTAATAATCAAGTGTTTGCATGCTGTGGTGTTTTATTAATATTCTCGAGTGAAGCTTCCCCAGATGAGAGACCGCACTGCTGGAAAATCAGCTGAAGTCAGAGATGGACAGTTTCCACCCCCAAAACACACCTAAAAACAGACCCCAGAGACCGTCCGGTGGTATCAGCGTTCCCGCTCCGCTCCAGTGCAGAAACACACACACACACACACACACACACACACACTGGGTGGAGGTGCATCACGCGTGCTGGTTTACATTAGCAGCATAGGTCTGATCATTGGTTTGAGTCAGGGAAAGCTTGACTGAGTCCAGCTGTTGGAATGAGCTCATAGCCAGCGGCTGTAAGATAGCACAGGACCTAATGATTCATCACGGTTACGCCTCTTTACTAACAACCCCAATTACCCCCCACAGCTCTCTGCTCCCACTCACTAAATTAACTCTGACAATGGCACATTACAACCAAAATCACCAGCGAACAACATTAGAATGCCATCGTTAGCCCTCCATTAACCTCCGGACAGGAAACATGTTGAAACACAGCAGAGATTTGAATGTCATTTGTGGGCGAATCAGCCGATCCAAAACGAATGAAAAACAAAAATCGCCAAATGAAGTCAGCGACAGCTTAACCACTGAAGAAAATGTAAATGCTGCTTGCTTGTTGAAAACTTTATGTTGTGGTTTTTAGCATGTTGTTAAGTGTTTGCTGGGTGTTCTGGGTGGCTGTTTATCAAGTCAAAGTATCTATAATGCTCAGTTATTAGAGGTATGTGTTTTGCTGAAACATTATTTAGTTAAACTAAGCTACAAAGAATTAAGTATAAACTATTAAGTAATTGAACAAATCCTTGTGTTTAACTGCATGTTTTTTAATAAACCAATACAACAACAAAAACAAACTGTGTATGTGTGTATATATTTTTATATAAAAGCAATAATAATAATAATAATAATAATAATAATAATAATAACAACAACGCAATTAAAATAACATTTTAATATATACATTATTATTATTATTATTATTGTTGAAATCTTAGACTATACTGGTGTGATACATTAATCACATAAATACTACACACACACACACACACACACACACACACACACACATTATATATATATATATATATATATATATATATATATATATATATATATATATATATATATTTCTATGAAAAGTAATTAAAATAATTACATTACATTATTAGTATTGTTGTTGTTGCTGTTGCAATAAACACATAAATACTATAAATGTCTTATATAATAATATATTTCTTCCACACAAATTATTATAATTAAATATTATAAAATAATTATTGATCTTGTTAAAATTATTATAATTATATTAAAAATACAAAAAAATAAGTACACACACATACACTTCTTCTATAAATTATTATAATTACATATTATATTTTTAATTGTTATTCTAAATTACTAATATAATAATATTCATTATTTATGTATTATTATTATTATTATTATTATTATTATTATTATTTTATTATTATTATTATTTATTATTATTATTATTATATACATACATAATATGTATGAGAGACAATGTGCCAAGTGCATTTACAGATATTGTCCTGTAGAGGGAGTAGGAGGCAAGTTATGGAAGCCTGACCTTTATAAAGCCTTTGACTGGGCTCTGACGTCATTATTAACCACAATGACATGCGTCCACTTTATACTTTTCCACAGCACTACTACAGAACTACAGACAGAGGAGCTTCTCTTCTTCAGCTCTCTGAGAAAAGGAGGATTGGATGTATGACACCCACAAACTAGACTCACAGCCAGTAGTTTTCTGCGTATCCTTGTATGGCTTCAAGCTAGAGCTAATGCTGATATTCCTCACATGGAAAATCAGCCTCCACATCATCACCACCACAACAACATCACTGCTAAATTGTTTGGGTGTAAACCAGATCTCCCGCTACATGAACACACATGCTAACGTTTTCCTTGAAATGCGGGGATAAGAGCAGCCACACAGAAAACACAAACACACGCGATGTGTAATCAGCAATGCACGGCGATTCCTCGAGCTCTGGGGAGTCTGTGAAGTTCATCTGATCCTCCATGCCAGACAAACACAGCGCCTGGATGCAGTAATTCCCTCCTTATCCATCAGCTGGTGTTTGCCTCCATCTTTCCCAGTTGTGACTCATGTCAAGCCTCAGTACTTTCAAAACATTCACGTTCACGATGTCATTGTGTTTCATTCAGTCATAGCATTGGTTTGGACTGATTTCCAGTAAGACAGTTCCATTTTAAATACTTATGTATTAGATCAACTTGAAGACTTGCCTTAGACAACACTAGACTTATTTGTCTTGATGAGAAAAAAAAAAAAAAAAAAAAAAAAAAAATATATATATATATATATATATAATATATATATATACATACATATATTTATATAATAAAAGTATGTAATTATTTAATTAACTGTTAATTATTTATTGACTATGCTATGAATTAGCATTTATTTTTATATTTTAAATATTTTTTTTTTCATACTTTTTGTGTCTGCTTATTTGTTTTTTCCTAATTTTTTATTTCTATTTAGCTTTTTTTATTTCAGTTTTAGTAATTTTAGTACTACAACGACCTTATATTGTTTCAGTTAGTTGCTAAGGAAGAATTTCAAATTTTTTAGTTATTAAGTTTAAGTTTTTCATCTAATGTTAATATTTTATTTCAGTTTTGTGCATATGATTTTGATCGTAATCATACATTTTTATAAAATCTGCTTATGCCACACTGATGGTTAAGTTTAAGAGTGGACCACATCATATGACAACAAATCGCATCATACGAAATCACCACCGTGTAAAAAAATAAAAAATAATTGTGTTTTCTCATGAGATTAAGTTGAATTGTCTCTAGAAAAACATATCCCTTGGTCTCATGGTCTGTTACTTTTTTCATTTTTCAACAACACAACTTTTGTGTCTCCAAAAACTGAAAGATCTTTATTTAGATGTGCTCTTTAAAGTTTGCTGCTAGACTTCACTGATGTGTCACTTTAGGTGTTATTGCTCATCTCTGTCTTTCCTTTTTTCCCCTCCCTGTTAATGCTTCTATTATTATTGTTATGATTGTTCTTATGGCCTTCAGTGTGGACTGGTAAATTGTCACTGGAAACATGTCATGCAAAGATACACATGGTAATGGTTGATTATCTGGGCAATATCAAAAACACTGAGTTTGAATTCAGGGTGCTGTATTAACTTCAGATTTGTATTTGAACTTAAGGGGACATTTACTTAACAACGATGTACTAAAAACAGAAAACATCTTCCTTTGCATTTTTGGAAAGGTTCACATAAAGACGACATAATTTTCAAAACGATTTCCATTCATTTACACAGATCTACAAAAATGGCTAAAAACGCTATATTATTCATGCCAGAACAAGTAATCACTTTGTAAAGAAACACTAGTCACATGCACACATCTCTATAAATTCACATTCTTTTTTAATGAAATGATAAATAAGAAAATAAGAAACTAAAACTCCCAGTAGGAGGCAGTAAATGTAAATGTCTTGATGAGAAAGTCATTGAGTCGTTTATTCATTCGATTTGTTCAAACGGCTGATTCATTCAGGAATGATGTAAACATAGATGTGTATATTTATAGATATAAATGGCTGTCTTAGTGAATCATTGGCTCATTTGAATCGTTCAAAACGCAGATTCATTCAGATACAAGATACCAATGTGTTCCTTGGAGATGTGCAAAGTTTTGCTCTGGCTTTATAAATGATATTTTCGTTGGCAAAACTGAGAAAAAACAGACAATATTGTATAAATATATCATAATATTTACTTCTTATTTACTGAACTGTTGTATAAAATCACATTTGCACTCGAGCTATTCTGGACAAAACAGAATAGTTTATCATATGATATAAATATAAGACAAAAGCTCATACGGGGCAGTTTTTGCCCCAATCTCTTGAGATTTAGGGGCATATAACTGCATTCTATAGGCTACATCATGCAGTGAACTGATGACCTGCTTCATATTTGTCACCAATCAACTGTATGATATGTAATATGACCTACACAGGTCTGCGGCGGGTGTTATTTTTTCAAAACGAATTAATTAGGTGAATGAGTAAAATTGACAGCCCTATTTAAAATTAAAAATGAAAACAGAAAATATAAAAATAAAAACTAATTCCTAACTTTACTGTGTCTCAATGATACTAAAACACACTTAAAACTAACAGGCACAGACAAACCTCCAGAATAGAGGTTAAGCTCAATGAAAGAGATCGCTAGTTTAGACTAATGTTTAGCGTTGACTAATACTTGCTCATGACTATGTAATTCCAGTACTTTCGTGATTCAAGCGGACATGGTGAGTCAAGATGATTAATGTGACACTAGTGTATAATGCCAGTCATAGCGGAAAGGGGCTTCAGTCTCTGTGGTGCTAAAATAGATGGTGTTTCAAAGCAGCACGTAGCGTTTGAACGATGATTCAGAGGGGTGAGATAACTGGGGGGTCTCTGACGCATATTTACTTTCCTTTTCAGCCATATCTTTTCTTTTTTACAACCTTCTCTTCTCTGTTGGTCTCCTGATGGATCAGAGACCCCCTAACTGACTAATAATGCTTCAGGTTACTACGGCTACTCACAGGCCCTCTGCACTGTGACCTTTTGACCCCACTGGGATCTTGGGTTTCTACCATGTGCACAGGACGTCCTGTATGAGGTATGGCTGACTGTCTGTTTTTGTTTATGGAGGTAGAAGCCTTTCTGGTGACAAAATGACCCTTCAGGTGCAGGAGAGGGGAGACAGGAAATTTAGGATTATGTCTTGACAACTAATATGCCAGAAATATGTGGTTGGCTGTAGAAAGTTTGACCGTGTGACATCTGGTATATAATGCTAAAGTAAAATATAAATATACTATACAACCTGAATGAGACAAGTGTCCAGTGACAAGTCCTTTGTCTATCCAAACTAAAAATAAAAATGCTGTATGAAATGACACAGTTCCAACGAATCAGATGTGAAATGTTTACTTATGTGGCGCAAGAGTTTGGACCAATCGTATTTCAATATCTTTAATCTGAGTGTACTTCATAGTCATAAAAATGAAGTGGTCATGTGTTACTAATATGCACAATAAATGAGAATCAACCAATCAGAATGATTTTCATCATGACATGACAGCTATATTTTAAAGGCCATGCTTGATATAATCAGTTGCATGTAATAACCTCGTAATTATTAATTTCATTTGATGACCTTATTCACTGTCATTATGCAGATTTCACAGTTACACAGCAGCATATTAAGCACATATTCCCATATTTTTTTAAGTCATGCCAGTTACAAAGAATGCCATCACTTTAATTCCTGAATCAGAACTGAGTAGCTTTAAATTATATTAATGTCAGTGTTTAAACTGTCCATTAATATTTAAATTATATGCATAATTAGAATTTTAATATAATATAATATAATATAATATAATATAATATAATATAATATAATATAATATAATATAATATAATATAATATAATATAATAATATAGTATATAAGTCTGTTTTAAATATAAATATTTTAATTATACAATTATATTGAATTTATATTGAACAAATTTTCACTGTATGGACCACTGTGGAACAATTTATCAGAATGCTCAAATTTACTCCGAATATTATGTCAAAATTTGTTTAATCAGTAGTGATGGCTGTGTGAATCCTTTTTATTTGAAATCAGTTTAGTGAAACATGTCTAATCAGTTTATCCAACCTACCAGGGAGCAAATTTAGTTACAATTAATGATGCAATAATTTACATTGTTACAAATCAATCATGAGACTGTTGAATTTCTCTGAACTGCACTTCAGTTAATTCCACTTCCTGTTATTCCAATTCAAGTGTGACGATTCAAATTCCAACTCGCAAACTGATAAGAAACCAATTCTTGAAATTGCTCAGGTTTCCCCAACCCTGCTGTTTATCCTCATAGACTTGCATTAGGACAGTACAAAGACAAAGACAACAGTGTGTGTGGTATGTATTATACATGATGTAAAACATACATGATGAACCGTCGAACCGTCTGAGAGAGAGAGAAGAAAAAAGGCAAAGAGAGGGGAAAGAAACAGAGAGAGCCATTCTGTGTCTCATCCTAAAATGTATTAGTCATCCTCCTTACAGCAACCAAATCTCTCAATTACGCCCTAAAACTTCAGACATGATGGATGAGTGTGCTGCGGGGACCGTGGGATATTTTTACCTCCCTCATTTCAGTGATTTTTCTGCAAGCTGACAAGTTTGCAGCCAAGCTCTGTTCAGTTTCACCTGGCTCTATCCTCACCTGTGGTTACAACAACAATGATTTCCTTTATGTTATTGAACAGAAAGACAAAAAAAGGCTTCACTGAATGTTGTCTAGCTGAAGGCGGGTCGCTGCACATGCTCAGAGCTCCCGGGCCAGTTTGATCAGCATGTGGTATGTCATAAATGATTTAGCATTATTGACATTGTGCAGGTAGTTAGCACAAGGTTGTGAGTGGCTAACGAAGCTCTTAAAGAGTTTCCTCCTCCTGTGGGAATCAGTTACTTGTGTTACTTGATCCTGGGGGGAGGGACATGTTTTTGCCCCTCCTAAATGTTTGATACATTGAGAAAACCATTATCCACTTTTGCTGTATGGAAAAATAAAACAGCCTGAACATTCTTTGAAACATCTTTTTTTGTGTTTCACCGAAGAAAGTAAGTCACATGGTTTTGGAATGCCACTGGAATGAGTAAATTATACAAAAAAAAAATTTTCTGTGAACTGGCCCTTTAATTTGGACACACACAAGACTGTATCTGCTTTTCACAATGATACATTCAATACTAAATCTCATGTATTAAATATAACAAGACTTAGAACATCCATTTAAATGTAAAACTCTGTTCAGCAGGATAGATGTTGTGTTTCTGCCCCGAGGGGAAGCTTAGTCCAGAATGGATTGGTTTCCTCCTGGGCAGGAAGCTTTGTTATGGTAGCCATGGAGACAAGCCAGCTAAAGCTAAAGCTATCTCACTGCTATGTGTTTCCGTTTTCGTCAAAATGCAAAAATGAACATTGAAGCGAAATTTTTTGTGCTTTTGATTTTGTAATGAACAAACTTCAAAATAATCTTGCCCTTTTGTCCCTTACAAAAAAGTAAATGGCTGATTACACCAAGAATGATAACAAAACGAACGATAACTTAAAATCTACACCGATGGACAATAAACGTTGTTTATTATAACTGCATGCTACAGGTTTGTCATCTGTTGCTTTAAAGTTGGGTGGATTCTGATTGTCTGTCAATGTTTTATCAAGTAAATGTTGATTCCGGTAGTATAGTTCCTCTGTGTTGTTATCATTATGGTGTGGACTTCCCTATTCTCATAGAATGTAAGCCATTTATTAAAACTGTACTGTTACTGTTATCATCCTTGTGTGAATGGTGCAGTCACATTAACACTATGTCTACACCGCGACGTGACCATAAACTTGAACCATAGTTCAAATTTTAAGCAAAGTTGCATATGTATTTGTAAATACTATAGTATACGAATTTGCTAATTAAACCCCAGGTAGCAAGCAGATGTCAATTCAGCGTCTATTTTTGGTTGTAGAAAACGTCAGTAGTCAGTCGATTTTCAATGTTGAAATAAAACATTCACTATTCGGTGGGTAAATTGGAACATTATTAGGTCGAAAATAAAACATCCATTCAATATTGAAATGAGGCTGGCACTCAACATGTATGGCGGAGCCATTCGGTCGAAATCATAACGTTTTGTCAATGTTGAAACATGACTGGAGAAATCAGAGCCGTCAGTTCTGCCCATATGCATAATTTGAATCGTGCGCCACCGAGGTAAAGGTAAGCAAAAATGTCTTTTAATTGGTTCTTTTTGCATAATGTAAATTGTCACTTAAGCCTTGTTCAGACTAAAATCCCAAACATAATCAGACTGGATATCCTATAGCAATCCAACCAAATTCACCATGTGGGAAAAAAAAAAAAAAATGCCATTTCTCAAAGGGCAATAAAATATTCCTGATAAAGACTAACTTCTTATGTTTTACATTGTCAAATCTAATTCAGATGGAAAAAACTGAAAAACCACTACATTTCCATTACCAAGGTGCTGTTTTGATCTATTAATTAAATAGCGAACAGTGTTCGTGTCACATCAAAATTAGAGCTAATTGAAACATGGGCCTTTGGTATGTTTGTCACAACAATGGCTGTTCCCACTTAAAACCACTGACCTAAATACACACACACTCCCACACACTTTCTCCTACGAGCTGTCTTTGTCTAGTTCAAAACCAACACACGGCTCTGACGATGGCTTTGTGGGTCGGTGTTGCTATAGCAACAGGCGAGAGCTGCACACGGTGGCGCCAGAATTCCCTGGCCTGCTTCAGTGAGCATGCCCACATATGAGGGACCCCCTGCTGAATCTAAAACACGTCCCCCCACGACACACATGCCTAAATCATGGGTGGCAGCAATATTTGTTATTACCTGCCTGAACAGAACCATGTTTTGTGGAGAATTTCGAAAACATTTGACTGGATATGAGGCGAGCAGATAGAGAAATTCCCTCATTGCAAAACAAAATTTGGCATCTTTATGTCCCCCAAACATCAGGGTACGGGGTTAGTTTAGCATGAACTCCCGGGTCTTTGAGAGGAGCGCTTATGTGTGCAGTCCTTTGTCATGAACACATATACTGGAGCCTGGAGTTATGGAGCCTCGAGTTATGACCCCTGTCCAGAGTATGGGGGACGCCGTCGTTCCAGGCCACTATGAGGCTATTGAGTACCATGTAACAGGAACCTAATATAAACAACATCATATAAGAGCCACAAATCTCTCTGTGACACCTCTCAGCTCTGCTCCAGAACCTGGTGAGCTGCATGCTGAAAGTGAACTTCATAAACGACTGGTTTGGAACACACTACAACTCTGTCCACTACACAACTAATGCACTTTTCGGCCATCTTTGAAACAAATTTCAGTCATGCAGGTACATCTCCTATTTCTTTGAATGGGGAAGCATTAATTCTCCAAAGCTGATCGCCAAGCTTACGGTTAAATTTCATATTTGAAATCACCAATGAAATATAATTATTTACATTTAGAATCACCATTTCTCTCAACTTGACATTTAATGCATTCTGGGATTGCCTTCTCCTTGAAAAACTGGGTAAAATCAACCATTTTAAATTAAATTTCACTATTTTCAAGCAGGACTTTTCAGAATTTAATATATATATATATAATTTATATTTGGAATCAGCATTTCTCGGAACTTGTCCACCACCAGGTTTTTAACTAATGCATTCTGGGATTGCCTTCTCTTAGAAGGAAACCCACAAAGACGTCCCTTAGTTTTGGGAAGAATTGTGTATATTAAAAGGCAACATAATTACGTTACCTAGCTGATGGAACAGGATGTTTGTCCCTTAAAATGGTGTATAAGTAGGGAGGTTCACTAATTTTCTGGAACACAGAGCACAGAGCTTTCTTTATGACATTTGAAAAAGTCATTCCACACACACTGTGACTTAGAGGTCAGTGTTAGATGGCCATCTACCCCCTGCATATTTTGGAGGGTCTAATTACATTGCAAATAGAATAATCAAACTGCTGTTTTGTGCATAACTTGGTCAAATGGATGTAAATTTTAGGATCTAATAATAAACCAGGGAAATGTTCATGAACTGAAGTCTCTGTTTGTAAGATACAGACATGTGACTTTTACTGCATATAAAAAACAACTCTGTATGACAAAGCACAATGTGCTGATTCTGTAAGACCACTGGGTGTTGCTTTGGGAGTTTTGATAAATAAATAAATAAATAAATTTTACATTAAATATTAAAACATTAAACATAAAAACGTTAAATTAAATTAAATTATATATATATATATATATATAGATATATATATATATATATATATATATATATATATATATATATATATATATATATATATATATATATAAGACTGGCGTAATAATGCTGATAATACAACTTTGATCACAGCAATAAATTACATTTTAAAATATAGTCAGATAGAAAACAGTTATTTTAAATATTTCTTTTTTTTTTTTTCAAATATTTCACAAATATTTCAACATTACTGGTTTTACTGTATTTTTTTTTAAATCATTTTTATATTTCATGAATTAAACTTTAACATATAACTCATCTCATACTAGCAACCACATACCAATGCCCCAAAACCCACACCATGATCCCCTTAGCAACACCTGTGTCAACTTCGAGCAGTTTCATGCTCAATAATCCTCATACCCATCATCCACTGCATTCGCCTTATTACAGTAATGTGCTGAGCCGACAGAAGAAGACTAAAGAAAGATTATATGAAACAGAGGTATTCAGACTCACTCCGTTTCCATGGCAACACACACACACACACACACACACACACACACCCACACACACACACACACACACACACCTGGGGAAAAGATATCAGAAGGAGTTTACATAACAGAGCTCCTACACAGCTTACAGAAATGTGCCACATTTAAATCTCTGCATGTGCTACACTCTGTATATCCATATGTGCGTGTTCTATTCTAAGAAGCTGCATGTAATTTACATAACTCAAAGTAGGCTGTTAAAAAGTATAAACAGGCAGCTTGTTGTATTTGTATGTCTAAAAACTAACTTCTATCCATAACCAAATTGAAATAAGTACATTGTTTCCTAGTATATTTTCCAGACCTTTAAATCTAATTGTGCATTAATCATATTGGGTCATACGATGGCACACACATGAGAATGTTGTTCAGTGTCCTGCATGTGCTCTAATGAGCTGATAACATTCATGGCCTTTCTGTGCTCTCAGTCACCTTGGCAACTCCAGACAGATCTCAGCACGCCCCGCAGAGGGACAGCGGCGAGCTCCCAAATACAAATCAGCTGCTCATCCAAAACAAGTCAAGCCAGACAGACAAATCAACCTCTAGAGTAGATCAGACGGTCAGTCAAACATCTGGCACCGAGGAAACATGCACAGAAAATATTAGAATGACAACATAAACCTCACTCAGGGGAGAAAATCTCATTTCAAATCTGGTGAGCAAGAGAAACAAGACATTTTCTTCACAGTATTGACTGTAACAATATTTCCGAACCAAGTGGGACACAATCTACTGCTGTAAAACTGGGTTTCTGTCTTAACCAGCCGCAGCTCGGGAAAGCAGATGTTTTGTTGTTAGCTTGGTAGAGTCTGGTATAAATACAGATTTCACTTTCTATTCCTTATCACACATTTTCAGTGTGATTCTGATGTATACTGTATTCCTGTTTTAATTTACATTTTGCTTTCATGAATAGAGGACAGTGTTGCAGACTGATTCAAATCATTAACTATTATCTTTTGAACTGTTTATCATGGAATTTGGCTCATAATTTTTTTTTTTTTTTTTTTTTTTTTTCGGGAATCATACTAAAGTAGTCATGCTGTATGTTTTGGATTCATTTGTTCATATGTCATTTGTTTGTGAATCTGATGAAATTGAATGTACAGTATATTTATTTTACTAATAACAGCAAGTCGTTTTTTTTCATTATTTCTTTTTATTTCTATTTATTTCCATTATGTCTTTTTATTGTAGCACATTTAAAACACACAATTCAGTGTCACATGGTCCTTCATAAATTATTTTAATATGCTGATTTGGTGCACATGAAACATTTATTATTATCATTGGTAAAAACTTTTTTTTTTTTTTGCTGCTTCATATTTTTGTGAAAAGGGCACTTTTTTTTAGGATTCTTCAATGAAGAGAAAGTTAAAAAGAACAGCATTTGTTTGAAACAGAAATGGTTTATGACATTATAAATGCCTTTGCTGTCGATTTTGATCATTTTACTGTAGCATGACCTTGATGAATGAAAGTTAATTTCTTTCAAAAAAAAAAAAAATCTTACTGACCCCACAATTTTTGAACAGTAGTTTATATATATATATATATATATATATATATATATATATATATATATATATAAATGCAATAGTTAAGTTTTATTAAAATATGATATATTAACCTTTTTTATATATATATATTTATATGTAATATCACCAAACATGTATGACATTCAATACAGACTACAAATTGAAATCTGCAATATGGAAGGCGCTGCACAAATACATTTCATGCTGCTACCAAAACTAGGCATAAAAAGATCATATTTGTGATTTTAAGAAATAATATCAAGATCATTCAAATTAAGATTAATGAGAAAATCAATACTGTTTGGTGTTTCTTTGGCACTGTGCTGGGAAATATCCAAAAATCCTTAGTTATTTTCAAATATGCACTGTAAAAAATTAATTTCTGAAAGTTGTAAATGAAGCAAAGATTACTTGGAGTACGTTTTACAAAAAATACAATTTCAGTCTTTCTATTTCAAAACATTACTTTTAATTTAAAGGTTTACTTGCTGTATATTTGTAATTGTTTCTTTTTTCTGAGTGAAAATTGTTTCTACACCATTTTAGGGTGTATTCACACCAGGAAAGTCCGCTACTTTACTTGCTTTGGTCCGGAACAAATACAATGTTGATTTTTTATTTATTTATTTTTTTGGCGTGGTTCGCTTTCACACAGCCCTTTTTGCAAGTGAACCAGAAATTGTAAACAAAACCACACGTGTGCTAAGGTCATCCATTCATTGGACAGAAATTCTCAAGCGTACCAGAGTTTGTTTGGAAGCGGACTGAGAACACCTCCCAAGTGCGACTGCTGTATTCACACCTGCCCAAATGATCCACTCCAAAAGGGGAAACGTACTTTAGATTTAATCGAACCAAACAAGACAGGTGTGAATACACTCTTAGTGTGTTTTGTTTGGCTGCTTCACAATGCATTTCTACTGGAAAACAAATGAAGGCTTGTTATTGTCTTCATCCAAGCAAAACATATTCATTTTGGGTTATGTTAGATCATAAATGTGATCTGCTGAAGTAGGATACTTATTCGATCTGAAGTGGTGTCAAACACAAGGTGAAGTGCTTTCAGATGTGAGCTGCCAGATTGTGAACTTTCTCACTTTGCAGCGATTCCCCATCAGACTAAACCAACAGCGCAGGTTAAGAGAGGCCACCATCAAAGCTCCGCTGACAGCTTAAACAAACACATCTCATTTCCTCTGTAATTTCCCAGTTTTGTGTTCACACATAAACATACACACACACACATTCAACACTACATCTGCAACAATGAGCTGCAGCTAGCAGAATGAAGGCTGCGCTCAGCAACATCAGGTGTTGAGACAGTGAAAATGAGAGCCGGCGCTGCGAGGGGCCCCTCGGGGGACACAGCCAAATCTAATGAGGACCTGAAGATGGCACATATGGCTCCAAATTGAGACCCTCATCTGATTGTGACATGATTGCTCTTTGGGGGGCCTCAGGCTGACAATGAATCAGCCAATGAAATCTTCCACAATTCAACTCGTAGGAGATTAAAAGCACTTAATCATTGCTAAAAAAAAAGACCTCTACGTGTAAAACATCTATAATTTTAAGAATTGTGCAGCTTTTATTAGACACTATTAATATAATGAGTTCTGCAATAATATTCAATTATTATAATTTTTATGTTTTTCAAATAAAATATTAAATTATATAAAATATACACTACCTATATACACTAAGTTTAGGGATGGCATTTTTTATTTTTATTTTTTTTTAATTAAAGAATTCACCAAGGCTCCATTTATTTGATAAAAAAAAAAATCAGTAAAAACTGTAATGTTGTGAAATATTTTTTACAATTTTAAATAACTGTTTTCTAATTAAATATTTTAATTTTAATTTATTTCTGATGTAAAGCTGAATTTTCAGCATCATTACATATTATTATCAATGATGAAAAAGTTGTGCTCCTTCATATTTCGAACACATCATTTGATGAACAGAAAGATCAAAAGAATGTCATTTGTTGAAAAAAAAAAAAAAAAAAAAAAAAACATTATAAAAATCTTTATTGTCACTTCTGATCAAATTAAAGCACCCTTGCTGATTAAAAGTATTCATTTCGTAATAATAAAATTATAAATTTTGAATCTCTTAATTAACACCTTGGTGAACCCAAACTTTTGAATAGTAGTGCATAAATTACATATTAATGTTTTCAATAGTTCATGTACATTAACATACAACATTTCACATTTTATCAGCAAACAGCAAAAAAAGTAACAAACACTTACCTATTGGCTAGGTCGTCATCATCGACGTCTACAACAACGTCATCATCGTCGTCATCATCTTCTTCTGGCTGGCTCTTGCTCGTCAGGTTGACGTTGCTGAGGTAATCAGACTTGAGGTCAGCCAGGTCATCGTCCACAGCGTCCAGGCCCTCGATGAGCTGGGTTTGCTGCAGGTGGCTGATCTGCATTGTTGCTCGGATGGGCAGCGAGTGGGCAGAGACCCCGGAGGAGGGGGCGTCACCAGCCTGCAGCCGAGGGCTGGACTGGCCTTGGCGCCAGGAGAGAGGAGAGGAACGGTTGGACAAGCTGCGGGCATTAGTCTCATCGCTGTCATAGCACATGCTGCTCTCAATACAGCTGAAAGGTTAGACAAAAAAGGTGGTTTAAGCATTAGTTCACTTCCAGGATAAAAATGTCCCTTTTTTCCTAATCCTTTCATTCTAAAGCATGCCATTAGAGCCGTGTTGTTTTAGTTTTTTTTAGGGTTTTTTTTTCTCAACATTTTCCATTTTCATTTGAACTTTAATTTTAGTAGTTTTATCAAATGTTTATATAGGTTATTTATTTATTTATTTTCAGTTTTAGTTTTATTTTTTGTTTTGTTTTTTAAATAAAAGTTATTATATTTATATATAACTTTTTTTTTTTTAATTTTAGGTTGGAGTGAGGGTTATCATAGATAAGTATGTTTGAAGCTTGGTGTGCTCATATTAGCAAAATTTCAGCTAAATTTTGCGGGCAAAAAAGGTCCATTCTCTACTCAACAGTGTAGCTACTGTATGTATGAAGGACAACTCACACAATCACTATTAAACCAAGCAGCTTTTGTTTGTCAAAACCACAAACCCAAAAAAAACATGGAAGCACTTCACCGCGCGTCAATCCCAGATTACTGAAGAGCATTTCTGAAGCTCAAAGTGGGTGGAGTTGGCTGTCACCATCTTGGCAGCATGTCACCACGTGAATTGAAAATGGGCAAAGAGGCGGGAGCTGGTTGCTGAAGCCACACCCACCTAGCTCGACGATGGTGACAGCAGCAGTAATCCACCTGTCACTTAAGTGGCTGTGCCCTTAATTATGCAGAACTTTAAGGCTTAATATAATTTAAACGGATGAGTTATAAAAATAATCACCCCTTCACAGTTGTCATAAAGGGCAAAATTAGCTATATAGACCAAAACCACTTTTTGTACCAGTCTGTAAACGTTTTTTTTTTTTTTCTGCTGTAAAGTTGGGCTTTTGAACATCTAGGGGACTTACTCCCTTTTGGTGCCAGCCTCTAGTGGCCAGTTGATGAATTGCAGTTTTAGTCACTTCCGTGTTGGTTTCATGAGAGAGACTGGAAGGTTGCCGCTTGGTCAAAACACGTGATGAATCTGTACAACCAACTTGAACCCCTTGTGAAATCTGTGTGTGGAAATCTTTCGCCCTCCTATGAAAGTCCCTGTCGCATGGATTCCTATTGAATGGATTTCACATGTGGAAATTCGCCAATAGTAAATAGTAAATGTGACTGCAGCGTCAAAAAGTTTGGAAAACTTTAATCATGTTAGGACACCAATGGTAAAATGTTGTGCTTAATGCTGCTCGATCCCAAGTGATACTGAAATTAGAAACCTAATGTAGTCAGAGAATAAGAGCTTCGATGCATCTGCTCTCAGGCGCTGGCATTCTCAGCGGATTTAAAACAAAAGTCCCAGCTCTGTCAAAACAAAAGTCCCATTTCTGACACTTAACTGCAAACAGAAAAAAAAATGTATCGGCTGCTGCCAATTTTTAAAAACTGCCAAATATTGGCCAACATAAATGTGAATATACAGCAGATTGCTCTTGAAACGACTCTTTCACCTGCCAAAATGTATCGAACAATTGTTAATGTGCACCTTTAAAATGTTCGAAAAAGATGAGTGAAATTTCGTAAGCAAATTCATAATTATAGCATGTTAAGACATGCACTCCGAATGCTTTGTTCATGTAATGATGGAATTACTGTAATTATTGTTTCTCACTAGCAAAATCTGAATTTTATAAAACTCCAATCCTTGCCGATGATGCAAGTGACAAACAAAGAGTACTGAAAGTATGTGACACATTTTCTCACTTCACCCACCACTGGCAGGTGTGGCAAAAACTTAATTTTGGACTCTGCCTTGTCAGGTTTTCAGCCTGGAATTAACGTGAGAAAACCTCTTTATCTCCACAGAGATACTTCTGAGAGTGCAGGCAAACTCATTCGGCATTGTGGATATAACTGTCAGCTTATCACACACACCCATTTCATCAAAACATCACGAAACTCCTCTCACTCTCACACAGCTTGTGGATGTATGTCTATGGAGTCTCTGGTAAGTGATACATCATCCGTGGGGATTTTAAGGTAAAACATGTCTGAGGATGTTTAATCTACTTCATGCCTGCTGAACACGCCACTCAAGTGTTCTACAGGAAGTCAGTCACACACACACTGACCCCTCGGGTGCCTTTCTCTGATTTTAAAATAGCAGGTCACGGTTTGGGCAGCTGGAGGAACTGGCTGACCTTCTGCTGATTCAACACCCACCCATCCCAGTCTTAACTAAAGCCCTCATCTGGATAAACTCATATCCTCCTGAGTTGTGCCTGCAATGGTTTTAATGTTCTTATTAGTTTCCAGGTGTGGCTTTAATGCTTTTAAGCCCAGCAGATGAATGGAGATTATTTCCCGCTGACCTTGAGCTCAACTTTCAAAGTATAAAAAGCCTTTGGATAAAGTTTGCTTCAATTTAAAAGAACGTTTTAGGTTCAAAACAGATTCTATCTGTGGCACGCTGTCAATTAGCCTACCAGAGAACATAATTTAAACTCAATCTTCAGCAAAAATCATGTTTACAGTTTGAAAGCAGAATTATGCACTTTTCAGAGAGCATTTATATTACACTAATTCTTCAGTAAAAACAAAACAAAACAAAAACAAAAACAATTTGAACTGTAAAGGTGTCTAAATCATCTATTTCGCAGAAATTTTACACAAAGAGCAAAGGGCTGAGAAAAATGTCCCCAGAAAAGAAGACAATGGCTTTCAGAGCATTTACATGAATGTGAATTATCCTTTGAAAAAATGGCAGGCCCCTTTGTTTGCCTGACTTTTGTGCTGAATAATAATAATGATGGCTAAATGACAGTGATTATTGTTCCTTTAATCCTTCAACGGGGCCCTTCTGAGAACACTTCAATCAGAGGAAGAGAACATATGACAAATCAAGAAAGTAACCATTGTTATGCATCATAAAGCACTATAAGGCCACACAAAACACTGACACAGTATGTCTATTATAGAGTTAGGGCTCAGCACATTACTGACTCACTCTACAGGAGCATTAGTGTTTATGTGCAGACGATGCATTAAATCAGGCCAATTATGTTAAGGTTTTAATAGAATGACTACAAAACTGCTAAGGCAGAGTAATTTTATACTAGGAGGCAGTGTTAAAATTACACAGACACACTCAGGCTAAGTGAAAGATAGAGTGCTAAGATACTCTCCAATGATGGATCAAGTTCATCTGTTCATGTCTGTCAGAAGATTGCCCGTATGAGCACCACAGCTCAGTGCATCAGAGCACCTGCGTCCACCAATAAACCACGGCTCTCACAGCTGCTACACAACATATTTAGTGTTTTGTTTGCAGGAATGGACTCCAGGCCTGTTGGTTTATAATACACCATTAACAGCTTCCTCGAGCGACTTCCTCTGGTTGAAATAGCGCTTACTGCTTCTTTATACAATACTCTAGCAAAAACATTGCCAGTAGCTCTAGTGTCCAATTCACTAACACAACATACTGCGTGAGGTCTAGCAGGGGTTTGCAGTTGTGGCTTTCTAATGAGAGGCTAATCCATCCTTTTGCTGTAGGGTTTGTATGTGTGTTTGTAAGCCTTGGATAGCAGGAAACAACAGGCAGAGGTGCTGATGTGAGAAGGACAGAGAAACATCTGATGCTCTAGCCCACGACTGCTGACTTCCTTTGGTGATGTTTTGCATTCCCTTGGAGATATGTAATATTTCTCGGAATGACATTTTAATATGACATTAAGACATATGACATTCTTTTTTCTTTTTTTTTTTAGGAATGCACTGATATTAAACTATTTAAGATTCATAATAAAGATACTGTTAATATTAAACTATTAAAATACATTATAATTTTAATGGCCTTTTTATTATTTTTCTATTTATAATTTATTCTATATTTCTAATTATATCAATTAGATCACAACACTATAACAGTACAATATGAGAAAGGGATATTCAGTTTAAGTTTTGGTAGTTGTTTTCTTCATTTGAGTAACCTCAAATGTGCATTAAATTACACATAACCTAAAAAAAATATATAATAATCTAAATCCACCAATATATCCAATTAATGACTAATATGATACATTTACAAATGTCTAATATTTCTAATATGAGGTTAAAATAATCATATCATTACCAATTTGAGAGATTATTTGATTTTTAAAACCTGATTTGTGATTTTCTAGCATTAAATTAACCAAAAAGAAAATAATAAATGAAAAAATACAGAACAAAACTTTACAATACAAAAATATAAAAAAGTAAATAATAATAAAAAAAACGCAAAATAAAATAGCTAAACAATAAAAAAGCACAAAACAAAAACCAACAAAACATGCACACACACAAAAACTCAATAAAATAGCAAAACCACAAAAAAAGCACAAAACAAAAACAAATAAAAACAAAAAGCAAAGCAAAAAAAAAAGCAATAAACAACTGAAACATGTTGCAGAGTAAATCCACATTTTAATCTTAAAGGGATAGTTCACCCAAAAAATGAAAATCACCCCATGATTTACTCACCCTCAAACCATCCTATGTGTATATGGCATTCTTCTTTCAGATGAATACAATTAGAGTTATATTAAATAATGTCCAGGCTAATCCATGCTTTATAATGGGAGTGGATGGTAGCCCAAAATTTGAATTCCAAAAAATTGCACCCATCCATTATAAAAGAAGTCGTAGGCGTGTTCACGAGAGAGTGGCGTCCGGCGGATGACGTAGCATGAGAATATGCTAATATCATGAGAAACAAGTTTTGTTTACAGTCCTCTTGGCTTATATTGAAATCATCCGACATTTTTCTTTACAAATCCTCGTTTTGTACTTCTAATTAATGACCAGTGTTTTGTTTTGCTCTTTCCTCTGCTCTTCCACATTCGTCACTGTGGTTGCATACATCCTACGCCATTCGCTGGATGCCACTCTCTCATGAATGCACATATGACAGTTAGGGAAAGCTTGAGATTAAGGTTTCTAAAGTTGTAAATATGGATATTTTTCTTACTTGCATCACTTCACTTCAGAAGGCCTTAATTAACCCCCTAGAGCCATGTGGGCTACCATCCACTCCCATTATAAAGCATGGATTACCCTGGACATTATTTAATATTACTCTGATTGTATTCGTCTGAAAGAAGAATGTCATATACACCGGATGGCTTGAGGGTAAATCATGGGATAATTAAAATTTTTGGGTGAACAATCCCTTTAACACATGGTAGACTCCATTGCTTTTAAAGGAGATCTGGACTAGAAGAATGACCTCCTGTACCTGTGGCTGAGCTGTGCCCCCCGTAAGCTGGTCATGGTATCTTCCAGGTTCTGCCGGAGGTCGAGGACATTCTGAACGGTACGTTTCCTCTGGGACTCGGGATCTGCAGGAAAGAGCAGAGAGGAGACAATAAGTGGCTGGTTAATGCAGGCATTTAGTGGGGATGTGGCCATACACAGACAAACACAGCCATGTGCATTAAGATTTAACGCTTTGTGGAGAAGATCCAACAAAAACATTAATATATAGATGTATGTTATCGAGCCATAGTCCACATTTCCACTCACACACATAAAGTATCTCAGTTTTCAGGAACAACACACAAACACCTTTCTCTCACAATGTAAGAGTGCAGATTAATGAAGCAGAGGAATATGACAATTCAGCAAGTAGGCAGCATTTCAGGCAGTACTTATGAATTAAACATTACATTTTCAGCCTGCCAAGATGCCAAAACCTCTTTGAGCTACTGTACTAGCAAGCTCACTGAAACAGGACTTTAGTATGTATAAAAGGTCTCCTTTCAGTTTAATTGCTTGCTTTATTTAGGCAAATGTCTTTATACAGATTTAATTGACATTCTAGCTGTAAAACTGTCAGGAGATGCATTATACGTCTTAACTCTGACATGCTGAGGACAGTTTTAAAACTGCTGACAGTAAAAGTGCTGTATTTCATCTAATCAGCATCCCACCCTAAAAAAAAAAAAAAAAAAAATACCTTCCCGGTCTACTAGTGTCAGATCATGAAACCACACAGTGCAGTTTAGTTCATCAGTTTAGCTTTACACACAGACTCATATGGAATGAAATTCTAGTGTAATACTTATCAGATACTGCCTACAATTTACAATAAAATTATGTGAAACAGAATGAAATATATACATTGTTGTCATATGACTTCACTATGTTTAACTTAAGTTACAACATGTCATAATTTTGGAAATAAAAATGTCTTTGTAAAAATGGCAAATCTTTTGAACAATAAAATAGTGGAAAAAAGAGACTCATTGGTTGATATTGCTTCATTTATACAATTAATGTATCACACTGGTAATTTAATTGAGCACTTTGCAACTAAATATATGTTTGTGTAGACAGACTTTTGGCTACAGGCATAAAGTCTGGTCCACATTGAGGTTTATTCGGCACAGCACATTTATTATTACGTCACCCTCAACTGATGATACTACAGGCATGCTGATAGCATGCTCAGATAGCATGCTCAGATGATAACGCATGCTCAGATAATAACGCTGCAATCTCAAAGTTTGTAAAAACAATTAAAAAGATTTTGATGAAAATTTCACATAATTTGCTAACTTTGTTAAAGGGGTCATATGACGTTGCAAAAAATGAACATTATTTTGTGTATTTGGTGTAATGAAATGTGTTTATGCGGTTTAAGGTTAAAAAATTAATTACTGACAAAAACAGTTAGCGCTTCTCCGATGACGTGATTTGACTTTTTCAAGTCTCTGAAAACAGCATTAATAAATAAATAAAAAATAAAATAATTTAAAAATCAGTTTTAGCCAAAATGATTTTGAAGGGATTTAATTACTGACCAAAACAGTTAATTACTGACACAACGGGTAAACACGTCAGTGTCAAAGAAATTCGAAAAGACAGAAAGCGAAAATCATGTTTTTGGTTGCAATTGGGAAAATTTGTTTGTCTGAAATATCAAGAGGTAGTTTGTTGTCGATAAACTTTACTACAACTGGTTTATCACCTGTAAACAAGACACCATGAACAGCATCAATTACCCAATTAGCCAGCATTATTCAATTTAGTTTTGGGGCTAAATGAAAGCTTGAATTTCATTTTCAGTGTTTCAGTGAAAAATATTTCTGCACATGACTAATTGGAATAACTTCATACACAATACACTTTAGACAGCCCGAGAATGGTCCGTGCCATCTGAGGTAGACATCCCCCAAAACCTGATCACTCACACCATCTTGTATGTTTCCCCTGGGGTGTGTTAATCCTGAAGCTTGACGAGTCAGCACAGCAAGACTCCATGCCAAACCCTCTGTAATGACATCCAGACTGGCATTAGTCAAAGTCCTAGTCTTAATTCACTTTAATCTTCACCATAGCAAAATGAGTGTGTGTGTGTGTTTGAGAGGGTGTGTGTAGTGGATCAGCACAACACATGGAGGTGGCCCATGGCTTTGTGATGAAAATGGAGAACCCCCTTATGCGGCCCCCTGTAGAGTGTCTCTTCATTCAAGCATAATCTCATACAATTAGACTCATGAAATACAATGAGTATCCCAGAGTGGTTCAAATAGACTGCTCTATAAGTTGGGCTGTTGATGAGGGTGGTTTGATTTACAACTAGTAGTAGTGACTTGTACTGTACATAACCACAGCCTTCTATGTTGATTACACAATTATGTTATGCAATGCTTTTGTAGGTCCGATCTGAACAGTAAGACCGAAATAGATGTCAACAAATGCTACAATAATATTATAAAAAACAAAAAACATTAATAAAGCATCAAAAAAAATAGTAAAAAAAATAGTATCTCGTGATTATTATTTTTATTTTTTTTACATTCACACTTAAATATGATAAGATTCCAATTGGATACGAACAAAAATCTGATTTGATTCTTCTAGAAGTATAATCACACTGTCATATCATTGTTGTGTTTGTTTGAGTGTCCGACCAGCTTAACACTGGATTAACCGTTATTGTAAGTTTTGGATGGGGCTGACAGCTTGGAATCCTGTTGGAAAACATTATATTTTATTATTTTAGGCCATTTTTGCCATTCCTTTGGATATTATATACATCACCATTAATTTAGCAATTCTTGCTTTATAAAAGCAAAGATGAGCTGAATTTAAAGCAGGCTTACCACAATCCCCCATTGACAATATGACAGTGATGGTGTCTACATCAGTCTGTGGCTGAAAGGGCCATTAACTCTCTGTGATAGCACATAGCATTAAGCAGTGAGAGGGTAATTACCAGAAAATGGACAGATTTGAGAGAACATGTTGGATTCAATGGACCTTTTACAACCAAAATATTCACTGCGGACTTGCTTCCATTCATCGCTGGATTCAGATTTCATGTCGGTCACAAAAAAGCATGCATTTTGAAGCATATGTTTGTCCAAAAACAACATTTTTAACTGTAGCCACTGAGTTTCCTCACAGTAATATGTAACCGTGCATGGATCACTCCTGTTGGCAGACGGATACATGTAAATTTGTCCTGTTGAGCTCTGGTGTAACGAACGGAGACTGAGAAGATCATCACACTTCCACCCCCATGACTACAGACCCCTGCGGGTCCGTCCAGCTGGCCAGTGCTGGAATGACCTATGCAGTGAGAGAGAGGTCATGAACCTATGAGGTGTCCATCACCCTGATGGTTGTAGTCTAAGCACGGCCAGTCTGGCAACACCGCTCAATGCTGCAGTGATGGCGAAAAAAACACGCTCATGTAAACATATCACATTGATTTCACCATTAAGAGGTGTGACATATAAGAACTATTGATTTCTGTGGCTTTGGGAATTAGCTCAATACTGAGATGATTGAGTCGCTGAACGTATGGAGCGCTGCAGCCATGTGCTGATCAAAGTGGTCAAGCTGTTCACATTTGAATGGTTATCTCCAGTGGAAAGCAGGAGGGATGCCAGATAAATATTCTTTTAATCATTTGTGGTGTTTGCTAAGAGGTTGAGCAAATTCTGAACCCTAAATATCAAACTTCAGCACATCAGAACCCCCATTTGTGCCAGCACAAATGTCACTAAGCAACCGCACCCTAAAAACCAGCTCAAGACCCTAGCAACCACCAGAACACCACAGTAACTGCAGAGCAATGCCCTGGTAACCACCACAGCCTCTTAGCAACCACAGGAACACCTTAGCAACACCCCAGAAACCACCCTGAACACCATAGACTGGCCTGGCAATTACCTAGAATACTCTAACAACCATGTAGCAACACCCTAGCAAACACCAAAACATCTGTGTAGCAACGTCCTGGCAACCAGCCTGAACATACTAATGACCACATAGCAATCTCAGGAACACCTTAGTAATACCCGAGCAATCACCCTGAACACCATAGACTGGCATGACAATCACTGAGAACACTCTAAAAACCAAGTAGCAACAACCTAGTAACCACCAAAACACCACAACAACTGCACAGCAATGTCATGGCAACCACCCCAAACACACCAGCAACCACCTAGCAACCACCAGAGCACCTTAGTGACATCCTAGCGACCACCCTAAACCATACACATGCATGGCAATCACTCAGAACACTAACAACCATGTAGCAACACTCTAGCAACCACCAGAACACCACAGCAACTGCAGAGCAACATCATTGGCAACCACCCTGAACATACTAACAACCACTTAGCAACCAGAGGTACACCTTAGCAATACCCTAGGAACCACCCTAATGATCTAGAACACTCAAACAACCATGTAACAGCACACTAGCAACCATCAGAACATCTATATACCGCCCTGAACATACTAAATGCCACTTAGCAACACCTTAGCAATCACACTGAACACTATAGTCTGGTATGGCAATCACAGAGAACACACTAACAACCAACAAAACACCATGGCAACTGCATAGCGATGTCATGGCAACCACCCTGAACACACTTACAACCACATCGCAACCATCAGAACACCTTAGCAACACCGTAACAACCACCCTGAACACAATTGTCCTGGCAATCACCAAGAATACTCTAACAACCATGCAGCAGCATCCTAGCAACCAACAAAATACCATAGCAACTGCATAGCAATGTCATGGCAACCACCCTAAACACACTAACAACAACAACATACAACCACTAAAACAGAAACTGCATAGCAATACCTTGGCAACCATCCAAAACGCTCTAGCATCCTGGTGCCAAGTTTTGCACAAGCAAAAAAAAATAATAATAATTACATATTAATCAGAAAATTTATTATCAACGAGGCCTTGTATGGCCAATGAAAAACATCATTCAGATTTTCAGGATAGTTCAGACTCCCACTATGGCTTGGGTATCATGTCTGCTACCGTACACTAGATGGCACACATGCTTGGGCACTTCCCTCTTCAGCTTGGCTGAAACAGTGCCTTAAAGACTGGCACTCCATCCAAAATGCCCAAGAGTCAGATTCATTCACTGAGCAGTAGTAGTTAAAATCATATTAGACACACTTGAATCGACTACTCTAGGACAGCTCATTTCATTTGCGCATGATTTAAATCCATTCCTCTCTACATTCATCCTGATGAATGTGCCAGCAGGGTAACCAAAACTAGCAACAGAAAAACACTGGGGTGTTTTGTAGCTTTTTCCAGTGTTTATTAGGGTATAATGAGTGGAATTGTTATTTATGTCTTAATTAAAGGCGTTTTCTCTGAGAAGGCAAGGGAAGTCATTTCCTTTAAAACATAAATAAGTCGAAAAATAAAATGATTTCTATCTAAAGCCACAATGTCACTCTCCAAAAGACAGACCGCTTACAAAATAAACAACTCACAGGACTTTTACCTCATTTCACACACCACTAATCTCAAAGCTATGAAAGATATGTTACATGGGTTTTCTGTAACACTGTCTGTGTCTGCCAGTGGAAGTAGAACGAGAAGCTCTGTAAAAATCATCTTTGTCCAGAATCAGTCATGCAACCAGGCTGCAACTACATGTGATCTTTAGTCATAAGACTTAAGTGCAGAATGAAGAGCATTTAATAATTATTAAGCATTTCTCACCCTTCCTGACACAAATATCTGCTCTTGGAACCAAAACAGGGATGTATAACACTATATCCTGAAACAAAAGACATCAGCCAGTGTGGAAGGAAGGGAGGGCTCCTCTCCAATCCCTCCACTTCATCTAATCGATTCCATGCGTTTGTTAAGCACAGCTCTCATTTATGGTAATTAAAGCCTCCCCACTACAGAGGTGAGGTTGACGGAAAGGTCCAAGACCATCAGACTTCCTGTTTTCCAAATCGGCCCGGGCCCAGAGGACCCAGCTGTAACCGGGACGAGGGAATGAGGAAATTAGGGATGCAAATTTCACCCCCAGTTGCAAGTAAGTTCCCAAGGGGGAAAGCTAATAAATCAAGACTAGCTGGTTAAATGCGGAATGGTGGGGGGGGGGGGGGGTACACCTGCATCCCCCTCTTTACACCATCATCTACTTGTGATGGGGTGCAAAGAGAAAGAGTTGAAAGCAGCCGCTACCAGCAATTCAGCCGTTCTCTTTTCTCAGTCTATTCAGGAGTATACAAGTTGATTCACGACTGTCCATGGAAAAACAGAGACACTGGAAGAATTCTAATGGTACATGCTTTGAAAGAAAAAGTGGCATTAGGCCGACGATCAGAGAACCAACAGTAGCTTAGTTGGTGTGTTACAATAATATGTTGCAACGACAAAGGACTGGGAAAATGGAAGCTTCTAAAGGAATGGGAGGACTCTACTGTATATAAAGCTCAAAAGCGAACACAATAAAACAAAGGCTGTAAAGTGTGTTGCATTCTAATGGGAAACACTAAACCCACACAAAGAACTTGTCAAATGCTTGCAATGGTGTAGTCACACCTCATTTAATGGGGTTTAAAAATGACCCTCTATCACAGGATGAAAGATTAATAGTAATCCCATAATTACAGTTAGTGTAAAATCGGGATTTATGAGGCTCTAGAACTTGGACTTTGATTTCATGGTCTCTATTGTTTGGAAAATCTTTGGGACATGCAATAGATCACTGCCCAGTGGATAGCTAGACGGTTTCCAAAATGTGGACAACAGTCTCAGTTAAGAAGACAGATCTACCATTGAGGAAGACCTCACACAAAGGGTCAGTTAAATCAGATCACAGATTTTAATGAAAAGTAGTAAGTCATGCATGCTAACCCTAATGACCAAATCTTCTGGATCTGCTCCAGATTCTTAGACCTATAGAGTCTCCCAAAGAGGTGAGAGTCCAAGAGAGATATTGGGGAAAAGTTCCAGTTATTAAAACAGTTTCAGAACTTCGGAGACATTGTTGCAGAGAGTCTAACCTAATATTATAACATCTTAACACTACATTGTTAAGTGTTTCATCTCTGAAATGCACTATCAACTTAAAGTACCATCTCAATCCGAGACTGACAGTGTCTTCCTAATGAGTAACTGAAGCATAGCCTGTCAATAGGGTGAAGACAGATGCTTACTGGAACCATCTTCTGCCTTTCTGAGAATGCTGCGAAAGCAAGAAGCGAAATGGACAAAGTAAATGGACATCAGAGAGCACTGACAACTCTGAGAATAATTTTTTTGCAGAAATGGGCCACTTTTCTAAGTGGTCTTGTCTGGAAAGAGAGTGAAACAAAGCACATGGAGCTCTTGCTAGATCCATAGGTCTTTACAAATGTTGGCTAATTTAGTAGTTTCCCACTTCTCCACCACAATTTTGTTTCCTTTCCAGTTTACCTTATGACCCTGCATCTGTGTTTTTTCAGTTCTACTCCTCTACTCAAGTCAGGTTGCTTAAAGACAAAGTGGTGACCTCGGCAACATAAAAACAGGAAGACACGTACACACGCAAGCACGCCACATCTGGTGAATGAAGGGACTCTTAAATAACAATAGAGTGTCCTGCAGACGCTTTGGCCAAATGGTAGAAGACACCGCGGGAAATGAGAAGACGGACTGGAATATCCGCACAAAATTACAATAATATCCTTGGGAAATAAATACAGAGGAAAGAGAGCTGTAATGCTCTGGTCGTATCATGCTAGTGTTGTTTCCAGAAAGCATTATAAGACTAACTTATCTTGCATCACTTGTGTTGCAATCCCATGACGCTTTTTTCAGAAGAAAACTGTTAGCAAAATCATGCAAAAGGCCAAACTGAATCAGAACAGCTGAGAAATCTACAATCGTTGCCAATGAAATAGACCTACTGCCATGACAAATCTGATTTGAAGTTCAGAGGTACTCAGCCAAGAAAACACAGGGAAGAATTTTTCACAACACAATGGCTGGGAAAAATTTTTAGGAACATTTATATATAATAAAGTCAGACACAACACTACATCCACCCTTCTGGACACAAAGTTTGGGCCCCAAACAAATATAGTGTATTTTAATTGGTACCTTGGAAAAAAGATGACTTCCTCTTCATGAATTTGTCTGTCATGACGAAGGGAAATCCCCTGTCTAAACTTATTTTAAGTCGGATAGCTCTTAAAATATATATGTATTGTTGTTGTCTTATAACTTGCAGTCAAAAAAAAAAAAAGTCAAAATAAAAGGAATATTACAGGTTCAGTACAAGTCAAAATGATGATTGAAAAATACAATTTTAGACTCAAAAAACTGGTTATTCTGAGGCACTTCGAAGTAAAAGTGGATGTGAATGGGGAAGATCTGACTGTTTAAACAATCAATTTTATAGTTGTTTTAGGGTCATTGAAACAAAGTTGTGAAATTGTATACAACTTTACACAGAAAAAGTCTGTACATGTTTTTTTTTTTTTCATCATGAAACTGTTTATTTCTTGTGCCTGTTCTATTGAAACTATTTTATAGATTGGGCCTATTCACTCCCATTAAAAAAGGCAAGACCAGAGGAAATGTATCTTTTGTGGTAATAAACATTATTCAACAAATGTGTTAATTGTGCTTAATTTGTACTTAACTCAAGATCTTCAACACATTTTTTTATTCTAAATGTATATTTCTAAGTGCCAATACTTGACAATTCTGGATATGCTAAAACATCTCCTTGCTCAGTGAAAGAGGTGGAAGTGACCATAGAATCAAGTTTTTCTATTTCTCCTTTAGGAAACACTTATTCCACACCACTCACAACTAAGCAGAAGCAGTCAAGTTTGGTGAGGAATCCCTACATGCTTAGGGGCAGGGAAGGGTGAACTGGAAGAGATGCTCCGACAACTGCAGGGTTTATAAACTGACTGGCGCAGAGAAGCATCCAATGCCACAGCTGCATCTCTTGCAAGCCTCTCAGGACTTGAGGAGGTCCACCCAGCTGTTGTTGTGCCCAATCACTGCACATACTGTATGACCAGCAGACAGTTTGTCAATAAAGACAGAGTCGTAAAAAGAGGTTCATGTGGAACAGTGTTTTCTTGCCAAAGATTGAGCATGAGTGTTGCTTAATGTCTTCTGTAGCTCAAGGAGGCAAGAGGTGGTGCAATGCCATGTAACAAACAAAAACATCATAACTCTGAAATGACCTCAGGCCAGAGTGATCCCATCACACCATGGAGGGTCAAAGAGACCATCTGTGGGACTGGAAACCATGTGTGGAGGGAACACAAGATCAACTGCTTCTTTCCTCTTTAGGGTGAAATGTTTGCTTTTAACAAGGGCTCTCCAGTCTTCTTCTCAATGCAAATATTAAGAGATTTGGCAGGTCTGAAATCGGCTAAGGATAGTACACATTCATAGTTGTATTCAACAGAGAGGACACACAAAAAGTCAATTATCTATTATCCTTAATGTTTTAAGAATCTCTCAAATACTCCTGCTGTATTCAAATAAAATAAAATAAAACTTATTTTGGATGTGATTAATTGTAATTAATTGCCTGACAGCAATAAATATAATATAATATAATATAATATAATATAATATAATATAATATAATATAATATAATATAATATAATATAATATAATATAATACAATATAATATAATATAATATAATATAATAGGCAATATCATCAGTTTGAAGTTTTAAAATTTAAAAAGGAAACCACCTAGAAACAGCAGTAACTCATTTTACCCTGGTACAGACAGTGTGGTGTTAAAAACACTGTGGATGGGAATAAATCTGGACAAAGCTGCTGGCACTGAAATAATGTATTATTGTAGAAAAAATATTTTAACGAGGACTTAAAGCCAATCTTCAGAATCAAAATATTCTTTGATTAACAGATGGATTAACAGAATCAAGAGGCATTGGGATGTTTGACTTTATAATGGCTTGTGTAAAGATGTGTTGGCAGCTGTGTGTGGTGTGTCTTTATTTTCTGGTGACAAACAACACATCTGTGACAAAGGCCAGCAATTCTCATTCTCTCAGTGTCTAAGTGTTCACTCTAGACCACTGGATATAATCATTCATAACGAAGTTTCAACTGACTTGATCTTCGCAAAACGTTGCTACAAAGCATCTCTGCTCCAAACCCTAGTGAGCATCCAGTTTCATTGGCAGCTAATGTTTAAGTAATTCACTTTTAATGAAACCTGACAATTTGAGGCAAAATTAGCAGCGGGGTACCATTGTTAATGTGACAAAGTAGAAGAGAGTTTATGATTGGATCCTCTAGTTTAGTAGAAAATCCTATTATCAACAAGTACATTGCCATTTAGCACATCAATATTTAACTCAGATTGCATTGCCTGTTTCTTATCAGTAATACAAGAGCAATGAGAATTTTAGTAACCACTAGTGACTGCTGGGGAAAAGAGTTGAATTATTGCCCTTTATTCGCACATGCAAACCCCAGACACATCCTCACATAAAACTGAGAAAAGCTTGCACAATCATTTCCCCATGAGTGTTTTAAGCAGCCAGCATCCAGGATATACGACAGGAAAACGGAATAGTGTTTGTGTGGTGTTTTCTAACGACTGAAAAAGGCTGTAACAGCAGAGGCCGTCTCAACCACAAAACAACTGCACATAAACCACCACTTGGCTTGAAAAATAACTGGACATTTGAGGAAGACCCACAGAGCAGCTCTCGCTTAACTGACTTAAAACAGGCTAAATACTGTATGCGCATGCATCCAAGAGTTGACCATGTTACATGGAAATCCACTGGAAAGTATTGCTCCTTTGATTTATTTTACAACATGCTTAAATATAGGGCTGCTTTCAAGCTCATGTTTGTTGACGACTAAAACTCGATCTTTGCTAAACAGGCTGAAACTGCATTCATTAAGCCAAAAAAGAGAAAGATTCACAATATTTCTGATAAGAGCTAAATAGACATTATCTCCATGTCACATGCTTGCATAAATGAGCGCGTTCCTTCCGCTCCTCCGTTTTGCAGACATGCAGAAATTCAATTAGGACTTAGATTGCATTAGCATGCTGTGGCATGGAGATGTTGGTCATGACAGTAATCACATTACGAATCTGTTGGCCGTCAAAACGGCACACAAGTCATGGTCTCAGTGCTCACAAAATGGAGGCACAGTTGGGTTGTGCATGTTTCCATGTTAACTGAGGTGGACGAACCAAAACTTGGTTGATGGGTTTAATGCAGAGCATAAATTCCGAGTATGGGTCACCATACTTAGCCACATGTCACTTCACTTTCATTTCACTTTGTACAGTTGATTGAGAATAGAGTTTGTTGTTACCATGTGACTAATTAAAATATGTCTTTATTATTATTTTATTTGATTAAATTACAGGTGTGTGTGCATATACACATAATATACTGAGCTTGCGATGCTGGTTGGAATGTTATTATTGCCTTCTCCCTTAAGTATAAATGTGATGTTACATTATAATTTTACTAAAACAGCATCTTGAATGTATAATTATGCTGCCTACCTTTTGGAAATTTTGTGTTGGACATGTGACTACGATGCCTTAAACTGCTGCCTACGTAGGCAGGTCACTAGGTTTGGGAATAGAGAACTACTGATGACCAGTCACTGCAAATAACATAAACTTCATACATTCAAAATGCGGTTGTATGCGTGACTGTATGTATGTCTTTAAATAGTAAGTGTGTTTGTGTGGTTTCCCTTGAGATCTGCTCTTACACAACCAGACCTGGATGAAATGAAATCAAGCACGCTGTGAAGAGAAGGCCTGCAGCATGCTGGGATGTCAATTTTTTCAAAGTCAGTTTGACTTTAACCCTTGCGACAATTTCCTGGCTTGTTGAGCTCAGGAAAATATAACATACACAGCAAAAGCACTGCATTTTAGTGATGGTTTCTGTTTAAAAGGGGCTGCTTGTATTTATAAAACCATTTCCTGAACATTATCATTTCTCTAACTGCCCAGTGCACAATTCTACAGGCAATTTAATGTGGACACACACATTTATCATGCATAACCCAACAATATCAAATACAGGAAATGAGGAAATCCTGTGCCATGACTTACAAAATGCTTCCAGGTCATTTATGCCTTATTCTAGAGGAAATGGATTGTATTGACTGCAGTATTACAGTTGAGATCAAATTATTGTCACCATGTTCTGCCTCTTATTTATTTCTTTATTTTGTAGATCAGTACAAGCACAGTAACCTCACCCTGAATCCGACTGTCAGCAGAAATTATGTCCAGTGTATCTAACTGCACCACTAACCCAGACCAACCAGCCAGCTCAAGCCAGGCGGAGATGGAAATGATGATGATGATGAAGATAGCAATAAAGTGCCTCTGGTAAGGACTCTCACATCTCAGACACACACCCCAAAACAACAAAAAAACACAAAAAACAACATTTCTTCTCTTTTTTTTTTCTTCTTTTTTTTTTTTTAAGATTTCATTTTATGTCTGTTCCAGTAGTGTACCTTATATACTGTGACTTAAAACTTAAAATACACTGAAATTTTACTTCTGTAATTTAACACATTTTCAAAAGAAAACAGATATTCAATGCAAAATAATAAAAGGTGGGGCTTGGTTTTATTCATAAGAAATAACTAAAATAAATATCAGCTGCTATTTTTCCATCCAAAGTTGCGAATTTATCTTAAGCGCAAAACTGGAATTTTGCATAAAAGATTTGCGAATAAAACTTCCATCTGGCGAGATGAAGAGAACAAAATCATCACTTCATTATAAACTGGTGCCAAATATCTCTACGAAAAGGGTAATTTGCTGCAGTAGGAAAAGTCACTGTGGGTCTTTTTCGTATATAATAGATTACTTGAGTGCGCAGATGAAACGCAATGAATGCAGACATGTTTTATCTTGCATTCAGAGGCAGATCCCTGCTGTTCGGGAGCACAGTCATGTAAGACAGTCTTAGAAGGTTATTTACTAAACCACTTTGACAACAGACTTTAGATTGACAGTTGCTGTTGAACAAGGTTGGTCCGCTGGTTAGTAAAGTTATGCCATCCCATCGCGCAAAGTCATGTGACTTTATGCATTGAGGAATTTATTTGGTAAAGGTGTTTCCATCGTAGTTTATGCACACGTTTCTTATCAGTTAAAAAAATTATCAGACTTAGCTGAGCACATACGTTTCTATGCACATTTTTAGAATTGATCGACATCTTGGCATTTCCCATTCAGCACCTTTTTATGCCATATCCTAAAATGTGCATAAAAATAGATGGATGGAAACATTTACTGCACTATTTGAACTAAACTACAAACATTACTGAATGTGCCACTTAAACTTAATTATACTTAGGCTTGATTATTTAATCCTCAAATCCAAAAGCGGTGGTTTCATTTATTTAAAAGGAGTTTTAGTGTATGCGGTTGGATATTTGGTTTGATAAAGCTCTTATCAACACAAATAAGAAGCATCTGTCAAGTTCCTTAAGTATTTAGAAGACATGTTGGGGATTTCCATCTGATCTTAGTAGTGATTCTGTTAACCCTCTGCTGGTAGCTCTCAACTGTCACTGTCTGATACCAAAGGCATCTAAGGTCTTAATAAGAATGTTTCCTTATTACCAAGTGGAGACCTAATTTGTATAATTATAAAGAGATGGCTTGACATACCAGTTATACTGATTCCCCCCACCTTCTCTCTATAATTTCCTGGCCAATATCCTGCTATAGCTGTCATTCAAATAGTAAAAATAGCAAAAGTAAAACAGAAAGAAAAAGCATTTTGTATTGGGCAGTACTTCATATTCATGGAACGATCACTCACAACAACCAGTGTCACAATAGAACTGATTGGAGAAATGGAGTCTTGTGTAATTGAGTTTGTACTGTGGGGTCAAAAGCAAATGCAGTGGCTAAGCAATCCTAATGCATTGTCACACATGCATAACACAGTGTTTCAAACCCTGGAGGGAAGCTTTGAACGTTTGCCTGCACAGCTAACCCCCGATGGGTACCACAAGCTAAAGGAATCATCAGTAATTTACTGCGGTCAAAAGGTTGAAAAGAATATCAAATCCAGATCATCCATACAACACAAGACATTTCTTTTTTCAGTTCTGCCCACCCCCATCTCTCAGCAGGTGCCATGCGGCAAGGTCAAAATAAGCTCCAGAGAAGGAAAGGAAATGAGTAAAGCGAACAGCCTGAATTCCATTTTCTCATATCTCAACTCAATGGATTCACTTCACACCATATCTCTCTGGCCACCCTAACAACAAAAAAGCATTACACTGAACCGCTAGACAGGCTATTGTTCACTGGCAGATTGTTGAGAGATTGCTAATAACTAATCATGCTCAAATCAACACTTACTACATTAAATGTGCGTTACAGTATAATGTGACTAACTAGCAAGCTGACCAATCCCATAGCGCAAAGGTAAATAGCTAATAAGTCACCGCACTGTTAATGCGTTCTTAAATAAAAACAAAACACACTATGTTCATGTGTCTTTGTGGTCTCATTCTGAGTCACTGACCTTCTCAAAGAGAGTGACACCCCTATTATTCTCTTTTGAAGTTCCCCGATAACAGAAAGAGGGAGAGGGAAGGGGAGAGAGGAAAAGAGAGGGGGACCATCTGTCAACTGCCCCAGAGATCAATGGCACCAGTGGCAAGGCTAAATATGTTGCCCAACATGACTTGAAAACATTTCAACCAAGCAAGGTTTATTTTTAAGTTCCCGCTATGACATCAAGCGCTATTTATTTTACTGTTTATAATGTGATCTTTTTCACGTTACCTACAATAATTCATGCTGAACTGAGGATTATCATTGATGTAGAATTAGCAAAATATCTACAAAGATATAAGTAAATCATTATATCTTTGCAAACCAAAACAGCTAAAGTTGCATATTCTGGAGATTAGGGCAGTGTGTCAACGCTGCTAAAATGGTAAGGCAAATACCCCCCTTCCCCCCGATTGGTTTGGTCTCACCCAATACGTGCACAGATGCAAGACATGAGCTTGCAATGTAAACAAGAAGGGATGCTGCGATTGTCCAATAAAACCACACAGAATAAAGCAACTGAAATAAAGCAACAATCATAATCATAAACATGCAGATGCAACATCAAGCCAAGAATAGATTTATGAATGGAGAAAGTGTGCATAGTTATGTGAGCAGCACAGGATGAAAAAGAAATACAAAGCAATGTGGTTGCTAAGCAATAGCAGGGCTGGGTTGATCTATGAAAGCGATGCTGGATCCGTCAGCCAGGCAGCATTGCTCATTCTTCGGCACTGCAAGCGGATTACTGGATCTTGTTATTACTTACCCAACATCTGACTGAAGAGAAGCTGCTCCAGGTCCCCAAGTACCGTTACAACTAGTTTAGGGTCCACCTTTAGAAAAGTCTTGTCCCCTTCCTCTGGTTCTGTTGCATCTTTGCCCCCTCTGCCCCCACCTGGGGTGGCTGCTCCTGAGGTACCACTTACAGTTTTCTTACCATTAGCTTTAGTCTTGCTGGACAAGATCTCATCATCTGACTTGCTGTCATCTGCCAGCTCTTGAGCCTTGCTGATGGGTTTGACCTCAGCATAAGGACCCTTAGGTATCCGACTGGGTTTGCCCAGTTTGGAAGGTGGGCTAAAGGGTTTTGGCTTTCCCTGAAACAGGGAATGATCTGACTTGGAAAGGTTCTTGGAAAGTGGGATACCCTTGCCTGTACCCCCTCCGGCATCCTTGAGCTTGCCTGACTTGTTCTGACCTGCCCCTGGGTTTTCCATGTCATCCGACCACTTGGGCTGGTACAGATGCATCTTCTTCTCGGCGTCCGTAAGCACACATAGATTGGTTAAGGACTTTTGCTTGCGCAGATTACCCTCAGAGTTTTCTGTTTGGTATACCTTTAGCTCAGCCCGAGGTGTAGCCTGTGGGAGCCCTGACTTGCCCCTTTTCGCAGCCATGCCCCCAACTCCGTTGGCTCCTGCCTGGCCCTGAGGGGTCTTGGCTTTGGACGTTTTGTCAGCTTCAGTCTCCAGATCTACTCCTTGTCCTCTTGGGCTACCCCCAAGCATTCCTCCTGCATGAAACCATGTAAAAGCATCAGTGAGTTAAATGGTTTTACAATCGAGCAAAAGAAGAGACAAGGTGCAAGGTCTGCAAGCTTTGTTGCTTGCTGCCAAATCCTTATCACAAGGAAAACTCTCTGTCCAATAACACATACAGAAAGACCAGTCAGTAGATCCTGTATTGAAGAGGAAATCCATATGTCTGGTGTCTTTAGCATGTAAATCCAGCATCTGGCTCCTCTCAGTTAGACTGACTCAGTTGCAGCTGCTCTAGTGCTACCCAGTCACTCATTTTCTCTCTCTCTTTCTTTCTCTCTCCTCCCTTCAGCAGAGTGTCTCGCTGCTTTGCTGTGCAGCAGCAGAATGACAGAGATAACAGACGCAGAAATGGTCCCTCCCCTTGCTCCCCCACGCTCATTCAACCACACACACCCTCCTCCTCCCCCTACTCTTCTGGCTCTCTCTCTCTTCCTCTTTCTCTATCCAACACACCCACTCTAAAGATGCTATACTGCTCCCCTGCACAAGTGTTACAGTATGAGGGACCTGTGATAAATTACAGTGTCTTTTTAAACAGTTGCCTGCCAACATGCTTCCTCTATTGGCCCTCTTTGGTTCACTAAAGTGCTCTGTTATCATAAAACCAATAATGTTTTTACTGCAAGGATATACTCACCAGTAACATTATGCTGTCAGACTTGTATTCAATTTAAAAATTGTTACATGGCAGACTTAAATGACTTTAGGATACTCTCTAGAAGCTTTGGGGAAATTGTTTGCTGTTCATTGTCAAAATGAATCTTAAACTGTCTATAATGGATTTGGCTTGAAGCATCATGTTGTTTCAAATCTTTTAGAATTAAGTTGCACAATGTGGCAGAAATCACCCATTTACATAGCAACATTTTGTTTTACACCTTGTGGTGTAAAAGGAAAAGTTTTTTTGTTGTTTTTATTATTATTCTTTATTCAAATCTTACCAGGGGAACCAAGTTTGCCAGGACTGCCAAAATCTACATGGCACTCCAGGCTATGACAAATGTATAGACAATTAGGCCTTGGTTCTGATGTGCCACACTGAATAACCCTCAAAAAGAAAACATTGAGCTTTGGAAGGAACAGCCTCAATTCTGATTCGGATGAACCTTATTTTTCACCAGCTTTGGGAAGGGGATGTCACAACAATACAATGCATACAAGACTGCACACAGTTCCTTCCTCTGAAGCTGAAAGGGTTCTAGGCATGTTGTATCAATTTTGAGAGTGCTCTACTTAGTTCTGTCATTTCAACTCAACAAGGCCAAGCTCTACCAAACAGACTATCCAAGTAGAAATAACTGATCTCATATAAAATATTAGCCCAATGACACAGGGTTGATAAACCAGGATTAAAAGGAACAACTCAATTTATTATTCTTTCTGCATTATTAGTAGATTTGAAGGCACTACTACTGCACTCATAAAATAAATTCCAACATGTCTCAACATTTATCTGTTATTGAATCAATAGACTCAAGTGCATGCTTTCACAGAGGTGCATTACCTTATCCATTAATATGTTGGTGTTAATACTTCAGTATCTTCCCATCATGCACTTGATGCACTTATTCCTGAACCCTGTACTGAGTCGATAAGAAAAATTGCTGAACAACGTCTATGAAAGTTATGGAAATATCTGCAGATTTTGGCGGAAATCCAAAGGGCAAACGGAAATATTCAAATGCAGCAAATAGCTTTAAATGAAAACACTGTTGGACCGTTATGAACAGCACAAAAAAAAAATCTCATTTGCATACCACTGTTCAGTCAGTTATTTTTTATCCTTGAACCTTTGTCTACCTTTGTCTTTTTAAGTAAAAATACTGAGTGAAAACTGTTTCAAAGTAAATCCTATGGCATTTTTTTCAGTGTATTGTTATGTCTTAATATAGTCTACTGTTTACTGCAATTTCTCTATAGGGACAATAAAGATACAACAACTAAAAACTATTTTCCAGCACAAGACTGCAGTAGAAGCTTTACAGAATTATTTCATAAAATGTATTTGATAATAAATGTAGCTATCCCTGTTACCACCGCCATAAGTGTCTAAAGCTCCCAACATATGGAAGCAATATCATAAGGAAAGAAAAAAAAACAATACGTTATGAGGTGATAATATTATGCTTTCATTTCATTCAGCTTTAGCCACAAGTTGTGTCTAAAATGTACATAACACTCAGTTGAATACATTTATCCGTTTACAGTTTCTCAGTTGTTAAACCTTTCTTAAAAAGGGAAAAGACTATTACTAATGGTTAAACTATACCACACCCGAGTATGACTCAGTCCAAGAGCCAAGCTTTCCACACAAAGCCACAGAGACTAGAGGAAATAGGAGGAAATCCTCTTTACATGCCAGACTAAAGCTGGACCATAGATTCATGGCCTCTAGTGCATTGGCTACCTACTCATGTGTTCTCATAAGGCTGTGTGTCATTCAGGAGAATTCCTGTAATATCCTACACATACTACTCCCTCACATGCTTCTTTTCATGTTTAAATGAGATGACTATGATAGGAAATAGTAACATTTCACTCTACTCTCCCACTCAACAGAGCAAAGTGTTAACTGATCATGCCATGGGCCTTCTATCTGTTTTCAAAT
The DNA here is from genome assembly GCF_018340385.1 of Cyprinus carpio. NCBI lineage: Eukaryota > Metazoa > Chordata > Actinopteri > Cypriniformes > Cyprinidae > Cyprinus > Cyprinus carpio. Next base: position 4,381,999 of record NC_056594.1, on the reverse strand, counting down.
TAACTATTCAAAAGTACAAGATGACCTTAGAGGAAAACACTCCCGCAGACTGTCAGACAATATTCTGAGCCAGAAAACAGTTCCCTTTCCAAATATGAAACCAATTCTTCTTAGGATAGCTGCAATAAAATCATATAATTGTATGTATATATATATATATATATATATATATATATATATATATATATATATATATATATATATATATATATATATATATATACGAATCCTTTATGTGTGTCCTTATGTGATTCTTATTCAGTAGCATGAAATATAGATAAGTTGATGGCTAATCATATGTCACTGAAGCATTCTTTATCATGCTTTAGCAAACAGAGGAAATTCCCATCTGTGCATGTGAGTGCCAATGTTTAATCTCTATCTGTCTCTTGAAAGTGTTTGTTAGCCCCATTTTGTAATACTAGCATCACTGTAGTGTTATTGTCTGATCAACCTGATTGACCCCTTTAACAGATTACCGCTGTGATCACTAGTGAATGATCTAAAAAGTTTGCAGAACTCTTGTTATCAGACTTGGTGTAATTTTAAAGCATTAATGACCCAAGAGAGGCCTGGGCTGAAATGTCTTTGTTTCTGCAGGCCAGTGAAGTGAAGTATGTGGCAAAAAGGGAAAAGCTGGACTATATGTGCTATAGAGAGAACACTCTAGCAATGTGTAAAATCACTCAGAACAATTTGACAATCACATAGCCAGTGATGTTACTGTCAACTAAAACTATTTTCTTTATTTAAAAATATATATATATATATATATATATAATATAAATGTATAATATAAATATTAGATGAAAATGAAAAATCTTGCCTTGGCAACTAGACTGTAGAGATGTTTTTGTTGTTCATAAAGTTGTACATAAAACAAAGATATTAGAGTACTTTTCTTTTTTTTAAAAAAAAGAAAATACTATTTCAGTCTTTCTACCTAATTTTATGTTTAATTCAGTGTTACTCGTTTCTTTGTAATTATATATTACATTTATTAGCAATTTCTTACACCTATTATTTTAGTTTAATTTAGTGTTAATTTTCAAAAATGTTTGTTGATGAGCTTTTTTCCCATGACTAAAACAAGATAACAATAAGGTCAATAAATGATAACTGTAACTATATCAACATGATAAAAGATGAGACTAAAATGTATTTAAAAAATAATAAAAACTTTACAAAAATCTCATTTTATTTAAGTCAAAAATAAATAAATAAATAATATTAATATATTATATCATTTTGGCTCCCCAAAGAACCTTTCAGTGATCAGTTCTTAAAATAACTTTTTTTTTTTTTTTTTTTTTCATAGTGTGATGAACATTTTAATGATCTAAAGAACCTTTTTCCACTGTAAAGAACCTTTTGTGGAATGGATGTTAAAAGGTTCTTCAAGGAGCTATCAATGCCAATAAATAACCTTTATTATTAATAGTCTAGCAACCACACAGCAAACTGAAAAAAAAAAATAAAAAAAAATAAATAAATAAATAAAAATAAAAATGCCTTAGTAAGTAAATAGCATCAGCCTTGCAACCACCCTTCAGTTAAACAACTTCTGCAGTGGCAAACACCACTCATTAGTTAGCGTGACTCAAGGCTGCACAGCACTTATGGTGACACTGCCCATTGCACTTGTCCCTCCCAGCATCAGGACAATTAGCATTTATAGTAGCTCTAGATTTTTGTAAAAGCTTCCCAAGAGCACCTGTTTTTCAATGCATAGTCTCATGTCCCATCCACTGGAAACATGATGATTCTATTTTAAGAAATGAATGTTCCTTTTTTATATATATATACAAGGAGTTCATTTCAGGGTTGTCAAGGTTTATGAAGTGCACTGAACTTTTCTCAGAGCATTTAAGCTTTGAAAGTTCAAAACAGGAATTTAAATACTTTTCAGGAAGAAGAACATATATTAATACAGTGAGCAATTTGTGTGCCAAAACAATCAATTAAGGATGATTTCCTTAAATCTGATTTTGGATGCTTCTGGATAAACGTGCTTATAGGGTTTGCTGTCATAAGTATGTGTGTCCGTGAAGCAATCTGACTGGATTTTTGATATCAGTTCACATGCATTCTACTTCATTGCAGATTCTCAAATTCAGCAAACAAACATGCATGTGGATAAGTCTGTTCTGGAGAGCCAGCTTTAAAAAGAGGCCAGTGCTGATTTGCCTTAAAGCCAGCGGGTCAGTTTTTGCCTCCTTCTACTCACCATATGCTTAATATTAATTTGGCCTTTATCTCTGCAATCTGACAAAAACCTGTAAACATAAACACTAAAGGTTTTCTCCCAATTAATTGCCATACACCAGATCTGGCAGCTTTCATTCTTTTATCCTGGAAGCATTAAAAGCTGCCATAAGCATTTAGAAAATCTGCTCCCGAACAAAGGGATTACACTTCATAGACGGGTCCCACACTATGTGACTATATGGTCATACTTATGGACTGACATAAAATCTAATGTTCAAAATGGATTTCACATTTGTAATATTATGGAGGATGAATTCCAGCATCAGCTTCTAAGACCGCAACCTTGCACTAAATCTAATTATTTTGTTGAAGGTCTACTAAGTAATTATATTACTTGATAATCCATACATTATTGTTATTATTATTATTATTTATTTATTTATTTATTTATTTTAGAAATATCATGTTAAAATGTGAGTATCAAATATGATCCATCAGGCTTATGAGGAATGTTTGTTTGTTCATCTCTCAATCATCATTTTATTGCATTGAATTATCACACAATAAAAAAAAATACATTTTGTTATAAAACTAAGTATTTAAATGCCATCTTACAACATATTATTGGGAGAAATGGAGTGACAACTGTTATTTATATGCATTTTATGTTTATGTCTGTTATGCTGTTATAAAGATCTCAACCAAATAAAATACAATCTCTAAAAATTTGACTCAGAAAAAATTTTTTTTTTTCGCCATATAAATATCAGCATCTGCACCAAATTGTATATTTTTGCTCAGTTTGTAGCATGCTAAATTGTTATCACAGGAGAGGATGTGACCTCTGGGTTCATTCATCACAATTTTTTTGTGTACAACATTTTTGCAAATGCATTCAATGCATACTAAAAATGTCAATGCAAACCAAAAATTCTTTATTAATAGTAGGTGAAATATGAAATTGTATGTGTCAGATGCTAGTATGCTATTCCATGCTCTCAGATTTAATCAGAAATATCTTAATTTGTGTTCCAAAGATGAACAAATGTTTTACGGGCAGAGGTGGAATATAACGAAAAACATTTACTTGCGTTACTGTAATTGAGCAGCTTTTTGTGTACTTCTAGTTTTTAAAGTAATTTTTAAAATCTGTAATTGTACTTTTACTTAAGTATATTTAGTTTGAAGTATTGTACTTCGCTACATATTAAAACACATTAATTACTGAGTAAAAAAATAAAAAAAATAAAAATAAATTCCCTGGAAACTACTGCATTAAATAATGGCCAGGAGGGCAAAGTGGCGCTAAAATCACAAGAAAGATGCAGACGGACAAAACAGGCGTTAGTGGTGCAGACACCGCTGAAAACGAAACCCCGTCATATTCTGAAGTTGAACTCGAAGGAAATGATGTGAACCCCTGGCCATATTTATGCTTTATTTTGCAGTGTAAGCTGTGCTTGCCTAAGGAGACCAAACTAGTAGCTTATAAAATCACGACAAGACATCAACCCTTCGCAAGCATGCAGAGGTAAGCTAAATAATTGCATCGTTGCATTGGTGGTTAAAATGAAGCTTTGACATTTTAGCAAGAGGTTTTACACAAATTAGCCAGAAAGACAGTGGTGCGGAGCGTGCGATATATATCGTCTGCGACTTGCGTTTTAGACACCATATTGCCTGTTTTTGTTCTATTTCTACAACAAAAAATTATTCCAAACACAGCAACCAAAGCACAGTTTTGCATCTCTGAGCAACATGACAGTGTTTCGTTCCTGAATGAATCAACCGTTTAAATGATTCGGTTCAATCGCAATGACTTACTTATTAACAGTGACTTGCTGACACATACTGGCCATTTTAATTTCACACACAAAGTATCTTTTGATTTTTTTTTTTAAATAATTAATTTCTTATAATTTCAAATGAGTATTCAACATTTTATGTTTTGTATATCAAAACATTATTCATGCATTTGTAACTGCAGGTTAAATGCATTCTTGTCCTGCACTAAACAGTGTGTAAAATACATCTAAATGCCACTTCCGATGAAGCTTCTGCATTTCCTCTGCATTGAAAAGATGAGTTTGTTAATACTGATTTTCCTGGTAACAGCCAAAATGTCTTATTATTCTAAATAACTGATTCCTTTAATTAAAAACAACTAGTTTGAAATTAATAGGCCTATCCAAGGGGTGTCAAACTCAGTTCCTGGAGGGCCGTAGGCCTGCAGAGTTTAGTTCTAACCCTGCTCCAGCAAACATATCATTTAGTTTTCAAATAAGCCTAAATGATTAGATTAGCTGGATCAGGTGTGTTTAATTAGGGTTATATCAAAAATTGTGCAGGACTGTGGCCCTCCAGGAACTGAGTTTGACACCCTTGCCTGTCCCATTTTTGCCTCCCTCCCACTGTTAAAATGTAACTAAGTAATTTTTACTCTGAGTAAATTTTAAATGAGCTACTTTTTACTTTTACTTGAGTAGATTTTTAGACTGGTACTTGTACTTGTACTTAAGTAAAATTTCATGTGTGTAATAATTGACACACTTCCTATTTGATCTGTATTGTTAAAAGCGCTATATAAATAAAGGTGACTTGACTTGACTTGACTCCATTAATCAATTAAAAAGCATCCGACTCTCTGCTGCCCTCAACAGCTCTGGAGATTCAGATATGCCCATTAGTTTACTAACTTTGAACCGCAAGACACAGTCGGTCATGTGACCTCAGCATTGTGGCTACCGTGAGAAGGTGACCATCTTTATAAATGCTAAGACAACAATTACACTAGTGGAATAGAGAATACAAAAACTTCAGGTTTAATGCTTCAGTGGAGTTTGAAAATCAAAGCACATGTTCAGTGCAGTTCTTGCCTGTGTTGTGATGTTTCATTGTGAGGATCTCACACCATAGTCAAAAATAACAGCTGTCTCTGCCTACGCTGCTAGAGCTATGATGTTTTTGTGTGTGAAAGATGAGGCAATGTATTGTGTCAACGCACATTTGTGTGTATTTGTGTGTCAGCCATCTGAGCTGAAGGAAGCCAGCAGATGTTAAAATGGAAAAAATGTAATTCATTCTGTGTAACTCAAAGAGGGTTGAATCTGATCTCAAATCTGATGAAACCCTTGAGCCCACTTAGCATAATGCTTACACTCTCAGATCACTCATCACTAACACACACACACACTCTCACACACACACACACACACACACACACACACACACACACACACACTTAGAAGGTTAATCTCTAATACACTCACACACTTGCAGATCACTAATCACAACACATGCACTCAGATAGCTCAGGGCACTAGGGGTGTAACGGTTAAATCGTTAAAAAAACAAACCGTACTGTTCTCCACCCACAGTTCGGCACGCACTTGCACTGCGGTTAAGCTTAAATCTGACAATGCATCTGTAATATGGTTTGTTAAAAATAACAACATGTAAAACAGACAGAGTTCGGAAAATGTATGTTTCTGTCGATGGATACGCATTCTGGCTTCCCAATACATTACAACAACAGCGATGAACAAAAACATGGTCACCAGTCACTCTTTGTAAATTTTGTTCAATGCGCTTGCAGTATACTCTAATATGACCGGTCATTTTATGCCATCATCACCTGGGTGATGATAGCACACATGCACAGGTGAGACCTGAACAGCATGCATTGCTTTCTGTGTTTAAACTAAACTCATTTAAGCCTTGCCAGTTTCAACATTCAAGAGCCTAAAAAACCTGAGGTCTGTGTTTTTGATGTTAATCAAACAACAAAAGACAAGGAAATCACTGACTGATCTTGATTGAATAGCTGTTTAGTTTGAGTAGCTTTTTTTTAAATAATATTTTTTATTTATAAAGGATGCATTAAATTGATCAAAAGTGACAGTAAAAAGCTTAATAATGTTACAAAAGTTTTAGATTTTAAATAAATACTGTTCTTCTGAACCTTCTCTTCATTAAAGCATCTTTAAAAATGTATCACAGTTTCTAAAAAAAATTAATCAATTGTTTTCAACATTGATAATAATAATAATACTAATAATAATCTTTATTGAGCAGCAAATCAGCATATCTGAATGATTTCTGAAAGATTCTGGAGTAATGATGCTGAAAATTCAGCTTTGCGTTACAGAAATAAATGACATTACAAAATATATTGAAATAGAAAGGATTTACTTTAAACTGTGATAATATTTCACAATATTACTGTATTTTTGATCAAATTAATGCAGCCTTGTTGAGTATAAGATACTTCTTCCAACATACATCTTTTGAACAGTAGTGTCATTAATCAATGTAATTAAAGCAAATTCATCATTCATCTCTAAATAATGACCGGTTGATCAAAATATCAGTATATCACTAAAACAAACCCTTCTTCTGCTGGGAATTTATACAAAAGTTTCCATAAAAACTGAAAATTCTGTAATCCTCATCAAGCTTAGGTCTGTCTAACAGTGCTGTCATCTGAAAACAGAGAGATGATAATCCTAAAATAGACCAAAGGCCTGTTTCAAACACACGTATGCACAAAACTCTACACTTCTGATGTAGTCTATGCTCTAAGACCTCTAGATTATAAACAGCTGCATCTTTAAGCTGACATTTAATCAAATTCAGCAACTGCACCTGATTCAATTTGTTCCAAATAAATCACCACAATTAAATCAACATGTGTTCTAGGTGAAACATCTTCAAATATGCAGTCCACATGAAATTTGGGTGCATAAACATTGTTAACATTAATACATTCCTTTAGAAATAAAGCCTACATACTATGCTGAAATTACACTCCACAATAAAGGTTCTTCAATTGTTCTTTACAATAGATTAGGTTTAGCAAAGGCTCTTGAATCAATAATAACTGATATACTTGTTGAGCAATTGCTACCCAGCTAACAGAATTTTGTTATAAGAATGTTCTCCAAATATTCAGTGTTGGTTATAGGAACATAAAAATGTCCAGTTAGAGGATAGATATTCCTCAAACAAAAGTTCAACATTATTTGTAACGTTCCAAGAACATAAAAATGTCCAGTTTCCTTAATGTTAGTATAATGTTATTTAAAGGTTAGTAAGATGTTCCTGAAACTTTCTTTCAATCATTCAAACACCTGTTGTAAACAAGCACTGGAAGAAAGAGAAATAATAATAATTTTCTTTAGCCACAGCCTTAGATGAACTGAAGATAAAATACATTAAATCTCTCAAGATCTGATAAAACAACTTCACAGTATTACTGACCAGATTTACTTTATTTCTGTCACACGTCTACAGAAGTTCTTATTGAGAATTAACAGAGGTTTAGATGTTGAAGTCTTATTGAAAATGTTTTGTTTGCGTCCATCATGGAGATCAGTGTTTGCTTTAGTTGGGCTCTTATTTGCCTATTATTAAAATAGAAATGTTGATTTGCTCTATCAATACAGAAATGTTTTCTGAAAACACCTACAATTGCTGCAAAAAAAAGCAACTCAGTAAAAGTCAAGGGTCAAGAGCCCAACTAAATCAAACACTGAACTCCATGATGGTGACTTTAAACAAAACGTTTTCAACAAGAGGTCAACATCTAAACTTCTGTTAATTCTCAATAAGAACTTCTGTAGACGTGTGACAGAAATAAAGTCAATCTGGTTAGTAATACTGTAAGTGAAGCTGGTAATGCTGTTTGTGAAGTTGTTTTATCAGATCTTGAGAGATTTAATGTCTTTTATATTCAGGTCATCTAAGGCTGTGTCTAAAGAAAGTTGTACTTTGTGTTCTTATTTCTCTATCTTCCAGTGCTTGTTCACAACAGGTGTTTGAATGATTGAAATAATGTTTCAGGAACATCTTACTAACCTTTAAATAACATTCTACTTACATTAAGGAAACTGGATATTTTTATGTTTTAAATATCAAAATTAAGTTGAAAGAACGATTGAGGAACATCATACCTTTTAAAAACGTTCCTCTAACATCAAGAAAACCGGAAATTTTTTATGTTCCTAGAACCAACACTGAATGTTTGGAGAATGTTCTTGTAACAAAATTGTGTTAGCTGGGTAGGTGTTTTCTGGGTGTTTTTAGGCTATTCTGAGTAAAATCAACCCTTGCAAGCTACAAGCATTGTCTTTGGAGCTTAAAAGGTGGTTCTATTGCATCAGCTTGTAAAACACATTTTGTAAACTTTATATTTAATATACTTAGATTTAGATTTACCCTTGGTCTGAATTATAAGAAAATTAACAAATCAGACTTTATGAAATATTGCATAGAGAGGCACAAAAATACACTGATTTAAAATATATACTGATATACATTAGGTCACAAATTTGACTCTTGCTTTGAACTGCAAAATAAGTAAATTTTATATTTTTGAAAGTAGTTTATGATGTGCATGCTAGGCTAGTATTTTTATGCATGAGGGTCATTTTAGGGCATCTCATATTGGACAAAAGGTCACTATTGGGCACTTTCAGATTGTGAACATAACGTAAAAAAACATAACCGATCATTTAGATTAATATTAAAGCCTATGCAAAATGAGAGTGATAATGAGAGTGCCAACAACTCACCAGTATTGAGGTCATCACAGCATACTTCTATTGAGTCAGAGGAACAGTCACTGAAGTCATCCAGAGATATGTCCTCCTGAATCTGCAGTCTTTATAAAACAAAATAAATAAATAAATAAAATAAAAGTTAATTAGACACCATGCTTGCTCATAACCAAAAACCCAATTGGAAACGTGTACCAAACATTCACTAAACATCAGCCTAGAAGTTCAGACATGGCATAATTCTTAGTATTTTTCACTAACTGTTAACAATCTAGCAATAACAATCTGAAAATAATCAATGTTCAGTGCTATTTTCAAACAGCAGCTTTGGTTTATATTCAGTTAGGCTATCATGGCAGTCGCCCTGATGCTAGTGTATCCCGTGCCCATCGGGTGTCCACTGCACTGATTCATTAGAGCAGATAATTCAGAGAGTGTCCGTGCTGGCAGGAGAAGCTTTTTAAGCATCTACTCTGCTCAAGAATTCCCAGCAGGCATACAGAGAGCAGGAGCGACACAGTCTATGAGAGTGGGACAGAAACATAAACTGCATGACTGATTTGGCGCTGGAAAGATTATGAGGGGAAAAGGAGGCTAATCTATCAGCGTAAATGATGGACTGTCATATTTGTCAAAACTGGAGAAAATGTGGAGAAAAAGGGTGAGAGAGACCAAAAAGAGAGATTGAGCTGGGCACAGACATATGTGAGGACAGACAGAAGAAAGTCAAATTGTCGCAATAGAACTGAATTGCTAGAAAAGTAACAAACCATGTAATAAAATAAATGTGCAGCAGTTAAAACATGTTAAGACATTTTGGAAAACACTTGAAACACTATAAAATATAGCCTAAAAAAAGTTTTATTCAGTTTATTGCACACTAGCGTGGTAGAATGAAACAGTGCATTTTGAATTCAGTTTCTGCAAGATTAGAATTTATACAGTTCATCATTACAAAAATAAATAAATAAATAGGTTACTCAAACTGTTGTTTCAAATAATTTATTTATTTATTTTTTTTTTTTATTTAGACGTTTCACGCTTGAAAGTTGTAACCCAGGATAATTTATTAAAAACAGAACCTAATGTGTAATCCTGGTTTATCTTGAGTGAATTTGATCTATCCTAATTTAATTAAGCATAAGGAGTCAAGTTTTGAGACACTGTACTTTTTGTAAAACCTGGTTTAATGCTTTTATTTGCATAGTTACATGGTTAACAATAACCATGAATCTGACTCCAGTTAATGTAAAGACGATTCTTAACCCGGGTTTATAAGTGAACTCTCAGAAAAACTGTACTTTTTGAGATACAACAAGCGATTTTGTATCTAATTCACACCTAAAAGGTTTACAGTAGTACCTTAAAGGTACATATTATTAATTTAAGGTACTAATATCCATCTTTTAGCGGTAGATAAGGTCCCTTTAAGGTTACTTCCCCAGTTACAACCTGTTAGCATTTCTAAACTTTTTTTTTGACTGTGGCACGTATTCCCTTTTAAAATCACCCTTTTAAAAATTGTGAAACTTTGTTTAACCCAGGGGTAAAAGCACCATTAATGTGTTAGCCCAGTGTTAAGCACAGTGTGAAAAGAATTTAAGTGTGGTACACCTACTATATGAAACTTCCTTGATGTGAAAACCAGCAAAGCTAGTCAAGGTGCTGATGGCTTAGATGGATTAAATAGCAAGCTAAAAAGGTGCTGGTGAAAAGCATTAACTATGCTGGTCCACAATAAACTAAATCTGCACTAACCAAAATACACTGACTTGGCGTCCATTTCCCAAAGCATTGACCCAACTAACTAATGTCCAGCTATGATCATAAGTTCTGTCGTTACTAACAACGATTGAGCATTTTCTGAAACTGTCGTTCCAAGGAACATTCACAAACAACATCACAAACTTGTGTGGTTGGAACATTTCTCAACCTGTGGTTAAAATAATAGCTTCTTGTTAATTTCACCGGTTAAATAGTTGTATGGGAAATGCACCCCTGCTCTTTTCTAGTCCTGGTCTAAGCTAATCTCTTAATCATAGTAGTGCTACAATCCTTCAGTACATTTTCCATAACTTACCTGTATCTGAAAGGTGCCACAGCAGCCATATTGACCTTCGGTGACTGTTTGACTTTGAGCATCTCAACACAGGTTTCCTGCTTCGGGACTGCAGTAGTCTCGGGTGGTGGTTTTTGTGAGACCTCCGGGCTGAGGTCATCTGGGGTGCACATCTCCTCATCTGAAAAACTACTAGAGGCACTGTTCTTTAGGGACACTCTCTCTCGACTGACTATGAGGAGACCTGTATCTACATTAGTGGCTTCTGTACCAGGCCTCAAGTTTTTGTTACTAAATCTGAATGAAGGGATTCCCATCTTGCTGTGACTGCTTCCAGAAGCAGCGCTCTCATCATTGCATTTGAGTTCTTCTGAGATCAAACTGTTATCGTTGTCTATTCTTCCCATCTGAGAACGAAAGATTCTACTCTGGAAGTTCTTGTTGCCATTGTACCGAAGGTCAAGCAAACTCTTGGAACCATCCAGAGCACCCCTCGAAAGTGGGGAGTCTTTCCGTCGAACTTGTGGACTGCTGTGGGCTGATCTAGAGTCTTTGGTCTGAGTTTGAGGACTGGTGGAAGAACGTTGACTAGGTGGACTGCCTCTTAGCAGATGCTGGTTTCTGAGGGTGGCATCCTTCAGCACATCTCTGGAGGAGTTAGTGGTAGGGCTGCTGCTACAGGAGGTTTTGTTGCTAACGGGGACATGTGTGGACGGTCTCGGAAGGCCACTACTGATGATCTTGGGCTCAGGTTGCGGGGATGGGAGTCTGTTCCTGGGCAGGGGAATGGCAGAGCCCGGCTGGGCTCGTGGAAGACTCTTCACATTCACTCCCCCACTCATGGTGGCACCAAATCAGAAGCTGAGAAAAAAAGGGAACACACACCATTAGAACCTAAGAACCAGTGCTTGTTGATGAACTGCAGGCACACTCATTCCCTTGTGTCCTCTCCATAGCCATTGGTTTGTTGACGGAAAACCCTTCAACACAAATTCAAGCTGAGAGATAACCAATATAAAGGAGAACATGTAAGCCACTGGTTATGGGTTTGTACAGTACTGGATGTCTGATATGCTTTTTCTGGATCCATTTAGAAGTTACAATGGTTTGAAGTACCATTTCAAACAAACATCTGCAGCTCTATATAGTTCAACAATATGAACAATATGAAAACAAAACTGTAACCGTTTTCTGAATGTGTATTACAATTGAACAATCTGTTTGGCTTAAAGTGAGGGACTAAGAGTTATTTTTCTCATGTACTCTAAAGAGGTGAAAAATCTTTACATTTCCTGAATAAAATGTTAAACTATACCAGCCAAAGCTTTAATAGCTTACAGGGTTTCTCTAAGGGGGTTCACAACTTTTAGGGGCTCATGATGAAACTGCAGGGGTTTCTCGAGATAACCAGATTTCCAAGTAACAGAAATGCCAATGCTGAACTGAAAGTGAAAGGAATTGCTCTTAGCAGGTGGAAATGGTGGATTGTGGATGAAATTCCATCCATATTTGCCTGGTTATGATAACTCTTTTTGTGTAAGCATCAATGCTTACAAAATCACAGTAACAACTATATAAGATCTTTCAGTTGATAAAAAAAAGCCTAGGAACCCCTAACCAAAGAGTCTCAAAGAAAGAGAAATGAAGTCACTATAGAAGCTCAGAGAGACTACTCTATTTAAATGGTACTCCCAAATACATTCCCACGTGTTGCATTTTAACGCAAATGACACTGGCTGTTCAACCAAATCTGGGAAAATCTCTTCAAGAGCTTCTCTAAGCAAATCCTGCCAAGGGGGAAGGATTTGGCACATGTGGTTAAGAGTCTTGTGAAATAATACAGGAGAAAGGACAGTCGTTATTTGAAATACTTGCTTTAGAATCAAAACAGGTGATTATATCAGTCTCATTTTGTTAAGCCAACAAAACTCTTCCCAAATACTGTAAAGCTCCATCTGGTCACCCAAATAAATCTAATAGCAATAGCAATGCAGAGATTCACAGTGGTTCAGTCACAGACCTTTAAACCCCTGCCAGCTCTGTTATTTTGGCAGATATATCTGCCATTCAGTGCCCAAATGTCCTAAAGGCTTTCATCCCAGCCCACAGACTGGCCTAGATGGCCAACCCTCACTGTTTACTAACAGTCCCATGGTAACTATTGACCTTCGAATGTACAGGCAAAACTCAATCTATCAGAACCAGGGCCCTGCAAACAACAGGCAGTAATGCTTCCTGGCAAATCAGAATCAGAGCAAGTGTTACGATTCAGAGACTGTGGGACACCCCACGAGTGGTGGGATGCAAGCAGAGTCATCTGAGGCCTGAATTCAAGTCACAAACCTCACAACAAATTTCACATTGAAGAAAGGACGCAATTCAATAGCCTTGATTTAAACGGTTTACATATTTTCAGTTGTTGAACATTAGACTTGGGAATGTTCAGTTTTCCCTGAGAGATCTGACTGTGACGGAATTAAACAAGAAAATAACTTCAAGTACAGAGAGGCAGTAAAGATATTTCTCGCTTAATCTACTTTTATCCATGTCTTTTTAAAAATTACGCAATATTTAGCCACAAAACTAACCAATTACATTTGTCTAATCAACAAGCATAAAAAGCATAAAAGTTAACTTGTCTGTTTTTAATTAGTTAACTGACTAAGAATTTTAAATCAAAATTTTAAATCAAAACTAAATCTATTCAAATGTTTGTTTGTTTTTTGTGAACTGAAATAAAGATGAAGTAAAACATAAATAGATGAAAAACTTAAAGTATTTAAATGCAAATTAGAAATGTTGCATTTGAAGTAAATTGAAGTAATAAATTAAAACTAAAACTAGAAATAAAATGAATTAAACCTTGAGAATAAAAAAATAAATCTAATAAAAAGCACATTCAATTACTATAATGTAACTAGTTTAATGAATTAGTATAATAAATAGAATAATGAAGCATAGTATAAAGTGTATTATAAATAATCATAAAATATCACCGGTATATATCTCAGTAAAGTTAATATAAAAGTTTTATATTAACCCTATATATATATATTTTTTTTTACTGTCCTTCAAATTAAAATGTCTGTCATATTTTTGCTATATTTGCTGGTTAACAAATAAACAATAAAAGAGTATTTTTTATAAATGTCAGGTTAGGTCAAGTTGTCACAATTTTGGCATGTTGTCACAAGATGTCTTTTTTTCAGGTCTGTAACAGTGAACATACCAAACTGTTTTTTTTTTTTTTTTTTTTTTTAATAGACAAGACTTCAAGGAATTCCTTCCTATGGTATACAGAAATGGAGTTTTGTAAAATAAGCATTTAAAATTTTCACTAGACTGAAAAGTGTGACAACTACCCCCAGTGTCCACTGTTTCTACAACTAGACTAACAGGAGCAGAGAACGTCTGATAAAACACAGCAAAATTCCATCACAGCCTTTTTCAAATTCTGCTCTAATGTAGTTAGGGTTGCTTTCACCCATAGTACTGTCACAGCAGGATAAGATCAAGCCAAATAAAATAGAATAATGAGAAAGATTTCACAAATACACTGACACAAATCTAATAAATCGAATTGAATCTAATAAATAAATACTGGAGAAAATTAGCTTTCTGTAAATCCATTAAAAGACAGGGTGTAATAGTCCATTTCTCATAGTATGTATCTTAGACTGTATGAGGTTTCATTTAGCATTTGATAAGCAATAGAACTCAAATACATCAATTTTTTTTAATATTTTAAAGTACATGATTTAGCACAACTATAGATCAATTGCTTATAATGACTTTAGAAGACAACATGTACTAAAATCCACTCCAATAAACAGTTTCAGCAGAATGAAACAAATACAAAAATTTAACATTGCATCTAGGTAAGTGGACAAGTCAGTCTTATAGATGCACATATTACAAAAACAAATCATAAGCAAAGTGGCTTCTCAAAAATCACCAAAACAATTGAACAGAGAACAGATACAATATCACAAATTGTCATTTTTACCTGAGCATCCGTCCTGACTTTGGCCTAGAGCAAACTAACCCGATGTTCCTAATGTTTCATGAGCTTGTGCTGGAGTAAAGAGAGGCGAATAGAGAGAAGAGGAGATAGTGTGTCTACCATGTGAGTTCTACAGTCACATGATGCTCAAATCTCAGACTAAGAAGTTTGTTTTTGCCGATTAAAGCATTAACAGATTGGCCTTTGAAAGCAGTTACTGGTTTCTATAGTGTTATATAACCAAATAAAGGCTGATTGTCCAGAAAACCATTACAAATGTTCACCATAGTATTCGTATGGCAAAAATAGTTGCTACAGTTATTATGACTTCTGCAAAATGATTATACATTAATGTTGGATGTTATACTCTCAGAATCCTTCTGTCATTTTAAGTCATTTTTTAATAATAATAATGATGGTGAACGAATGAAGTGTTTAAACAATTCTAGCATGTATAATTTAAGGCTGTCAAGCAATTAAAATTTAATCTAATAAATTACATAATGTGCACATTAAAGTAAATTATTCAAAAATTAATTACTTATCAGTTTGGGCTAAGAAATTACCCCCCAAAAGATCAATTAAATTCATCATTGTGTTAAATGAGAAAGGCAGTAAATAGACAATACAAAAAAAAGTGCATTAACGCATTTAAAAAAATTAATGAATAAAACGATACCCCAAATATGAAATAAAAACCAACAGTAGGTGGCGTCAAGTCACTCTGTGCATTTGAAATCGTGTACTATCTGAGTAGTTTTGAATTTGAACTTACTTTGCAACCGTTAAAAACTATGTTCTGTATAGTGAATGAATATGGGTATTATTTCATAGCGAATTCCAAACGGCTTTTTTTGCACCCTTGAACGGCATTTTGAGAAGGGGACACCATTTGTAGGGACGTTCCAAACAAAAGTGAACAACTGAATCCTTTCAAGAAGGGCCCTTCCAGAAGTCTATTCGCGAAGGGAACATGTGATGGTCACTTCAGGGAGGTGATTTCCATTTGTGATCACGTGATCTTGGGTCACAAGTCCTGTACGAGTTGGTTTCGACTTTTCATACAAATGTAAGTAGAATAATTAAATATGTCTTTATTTTAATGTAATACAAAATATTTTTTGTCAGTGACAGAAATATCACTTAAGAAGGTTAAGAGGTAGTGTAAGCTAGTTTAGTCTGAAAATGTTTAATAGTAAATGAGACAATTAGATTTCCAAATAAGTGTTCCAAATGCTTAAACCCAAAGTATTCTTTGTTTTTGTACACGTACGCTAGCGTATACGTACAGTCGAACACGTAGCCTTTCAAAGTATACTCCGTTTGATAGTGTGCGTGAACACAGGCGGGCGACACATGTGCTCTAGAAAGCTTCATCTTTGTCCAGCGTCTGATGTATATTTCTCCAGGAGTTCTGACTGATAAAAATGTCTTTGTACTCTTTTAAACTAAAGTTGCGTCTCTCTCATAACCCTCTCACACAAGTGTTTGTCAATGTGGGCGTCTGTTGTTGTTGCAGTCTCCACGATTTTGTTGTTGTTGTTCCATCTCTTAAGTTTAGTTTTCTACTGTGAACCAACGACCCGGGCCAGTGCTGCCATCTTGTGGAACAACTGAATAGTGCAAAACCAAGTCAATGCCCATGTGTGAACTAAGTAAGCATGGTCACAAAAATTGGATGGTGCACATACAGTAAGTGCATACTATTTTGGTGATGAAATCTGCATCATTCAAACTGTACACGGACCCTTGTGTACACCTAAAAACCAAAGTGTACCTTGGCCTTTTCACAAGAAAGAAATGCTCTACACCCTTCAAAGAACTCACTTCAAGGCCTCTGCCCTTCAAAGGGAGTAGATCATAGGGATACTCACTTTCATTTGGAATTCGCCCTCGGATGTAGTACATCCACCATGTTGTCCTTGTCATGTGACCTGCCAGCACCAATTGTGTCACATCACTTACATTCATAAATCCTCTCCTGTGGACTCATGGGATAGTAAAGTATCCATCAGAATCGCACTTCAGAATCTCACAGAAAGTAGTAGGTCATCCGGTTACTTTTCACCTACTGTTGTTTGAATACTATGAATTTGGACAAGCTACTCTTTTGGCATACTGTAGCTTGTCCAAAGTAATTGCTGTGATATTGCTAAACTGTATAATATGATGTAAATATAAGACATATCTTGAATTTTAGAGGCATATAACTGCTTTATATAGGCTACATCACACAGTCAGTCATCCTGCATCGTGTTCGTCAGCACCTGCATGCAATGTAAGTTAACAGGTGCACTAAATGTGCTATTAATTTTATCACATTATTATTATTATTATTATTTTCAGAATTACCCGGTACCTAACAAAAATTTGATAGCCCTAGTATAATTGTGCTAGATTAAATGAAAAACCCCTAAAAACTGTAAAGCCAAAGACACATACAATATATACAGACACTGATGTGGCATATTCCCTCAAAATGGAGCTAGATGACAGGTGTAATATTGACTCTGCTTGACAGGCAGAAATGTGGGTCATCACAGTCCAGATTAATGACGGTTCAAGGCTGTTCTAAGCAATGTTTGTATCATATTATAACATTGTAAATATGATTCATTGGCATTTATCATTACTCAAGCACAGCCAAGCTTTTGACAATGAGTATGAAGTCTGGACCAATTTGCAGCTCATTCTGGCTATGAATCGCCCACACTGACAGGAAGAGTGTGTCTGACCGACATGAAAAGTGGTCAATTACAGTTTTCACCAGCGCTGAATTACCCCTTTCAGAATCCCGGACGTAAGCAGTAGGTTATCCAGATAGGTACTTTTTGCCTACTGTTTTTTGAAAATGATGTACACTCACCAACCACTTTATTAGGTACACCTGTTCAACTGCTTATTAACGCAAATATCTAATCAGCCAATCACATGGCAGCAACTTAGTGCATTTAGGCATGTAGATGTTTTCAAGACAATCTGCTGAAGTTTGAACCAAACATAAGAATGGGTGAATTTCAGGTCGCATTTACAGTACACTGCAGTTCTTGATGCCCAATTCCGATTTGTTGACTATATATATATTTTTTTTCTGATGACCAGCTTACATCTTCTTTTAAAAGTGACCCATATCTGATATCAGCATTTACACTATACGCTCGTTGAAACAACCTAGGGTAGATGTACTGACAGGTTGCCAGGTCTGAGAAACAAAACCAGTCCAGTTGCAATTCAAAACTAGGCCAATCACAGTTTTCCACAGTTTTCTCAAGGAGAGATCGCTTTAACCTACGGACTAAAAAACAACCCCAGGCAACAGTGTGAAGTAAGCCCAATTCAAATGATATGTATTGACATCTTTCTGCGGTTGAAACAAGATACTTTCTGATGTTCATTCATGTTTATTTCATGCTATAACTAGAAAAGAGGAAGATATGATCAGTTCTCGTATAACTACAGCAATCAGTCACAATACATTAAAGAGCCACAAAACGGTATTTATTGTTTGAATTTCTTTGAAAAAATTTTGAAAGCTGAGACTTTGTTTCATACTAAACATAACCTGCTCTGTCTTGTCTGTTGCCGTTGTCAGTGTCCTCTTTGCTCCGTGATGTATTTTTTACTGCGTGAGAACATAATGTCATGCCATGGCTGGTCGGACATAGCAACAGTAACTAAGTGGGTTGGGTCTTTGAGAAGGGTCAGCTGGGTCACTTGGACCATGTAATGTAAATGTGGCCAAAATGACTTTGTACGTGACATGGATGTTGGTGCCAGATGGGCTGGTCTGAGTATTTCAGAAACTGCTGATCCATTGGGATTTTCCCACACAACCATCCCTAAGCCTTACAGAGAATGATCCGAAAAAGAGAAAATATCCAGTCAGTGCCAATTCTGCAGGCAAAAATGCCTTGTTGATTCCAGAGGTCAGAGGAGAGCTGATAGAAAGGCAACAGTAACTCAAATAACAACTTGCTACAACCGAGGTTTGCAGAGGAGCATCTCTGAATGCACAACGTTGAGTTGAGCAGAAGACACACACCAGGTGCCACTCCTGTCAACTACAATGCACACAAGCTCACCAAAATTGAATAGAAGATTGGGAAAAGGTTACCTGGGCTGATGAGTGTTGTTTTCTGCTGCAACGTTCAGATGGCAGGGTCAGAATTTAGTGGAAACAACATGAAAGCATGGATCCATCCAGCCTTGTATTATTGGTTCAGGTGGTGAGTACCAATTGAGCGTTGTTTAAATGCCACGGCCTACCTGACTATTGTCCATTCAAAAGGGGGTCTAACCCAGTACTAGCACGGTGTACCTAATAAAGTGGCCGGTAAGTGTATTTTGGTGTACTGCTTTTTGTATACTACTTTATATAGTAAAGAAGTAAGCATCTTTGGATGCATCATGGGTATGATACCAACACTAAAGTTAGGATTCACCCACCCATTTTGCTATTTCCATGAATTACCGGTTCCATGTATCAGTTCCTTTAAAAGCAGCAGCTGAACTGTTAATACCTATTATCACAGAGAAGAGCTGCAGTTTAATTGCCACTAAGAAGCATCATTTATTTGGGCCTTCATATACACCAAACTCTATATTAGTCAAACCCTCAGCAGTACCACGCTTGAAAGGAAAATAACATATTGCTACTTTGCCTGAATGACTTTCTTACTCTGACAAGCCCCAAATAGTCCAAAATAGACAAAGTGATGGGATTGAGGACCTTTTATGTGCACGACATCTTTGGCTCATGACCTCTCTCAAATCAGTCCGTCATCTCTAAAGGAAAGGTTATTGAATCCAAGACAGACACCTTTGCGGGTCAGCTCAGAGGCTAATGTGGTGTGACTCTGTTTTCATGTTCTATAATATTTCAGTTCAGAAAGAGGAAGAGTGAGCCACACAGGTTGTGAATGGCCGGAAGACGGCCCATCCATATCCATCCTTTTCTTTGTTTTTTAATAATCCTATAAGTGTCAGGGGAGGTCTGGGGCTCTTCAGATGTCCTATAAATAATAATTAGTAGTGCAGCAGCAGCAGATGGGACCTCGCTTTGGTGTGTAATGCAATGGAAATTACGATTCAGAAGAAAGTCAATCAGACACATGCCTAAACACAAGGTATGACACAGTATGTACATAATTTTTTGTTCTATTTATTATTGTATGGTTGTAGCTAATATGCATGTTGTATTTTTATTTTATTTGTGATGGTAGCTAATATGTATATATATATATATATATATATATATATATATATATATATATATATATATATATATATATATATATATATATGATGTTAGCTAATATGTATGCTTTATTTTTGATTTATATATGATAGTAGTTAATGTTATATTTTTTGTTTTATTTTTATGTATGATTATAGCTAATGTGTATGTTTTATTCATGTTTTATTTTATGATGGCAGCTAATATGTTTGATTTGCTTTTATGTATCATGCTAACTATGTATGTCTTATTTTTATTTTATCATGCTAGCAAATATGTATCCACACATCAGCCTACACATACTCAACACCGGGTGCTGCTTAGACTAGTCTTACAACTTGTCTTGTGAGTCATCTAATTTTTTTCTTCAAGACAAAATTTTTTCAAGTCAGTTATATAAAAATATATACTGATCTGAATCTGAAAAGTAACTGCTAGTTGGTGAGACTAGTTGTTGACAGTCTTAGTAATTATGTTTATGTAAACAGTACCGGGAATAGAGACCTGTTTTTTTTAGCAAGCTAAGATGCTCATAAAGGTGAAAAGCACAGGATGTTTCACATGGAGTTTATCTCGGGCTGTGCTGACCTCACACCTGATGTCTATATCCTTATCACGAGTCAACACATGGACTGATTGGACTGTTGACATGGAGGCTGTCAGGCAAACAACATTCAAGGCTGACCTGCCTGCTAAACCCAACAGCAGACCCTTATTTACTCTGAGAGACCACATGAGAAAGTACATCTGCGATCTGCCCAGCACTGATTACAAAAGGAGAGACGGACAGGGTTTTAGCTCAGTTTGAATCTGTGTAAAGTCTGCCACCTACTGCTTGGCATAATAAGTGGCACAAAACAGAACAGTTTCATTTTCCAATTAATATCCAAACATGACACTCTAATTTTATGTCCATATGTTCCATAAAAGACAATATGAGTGTGACCACTAAACAGTGAGACTTCAGCACTTATCTAAAAGCACTGTGAGTCCACAAACCCTATTATCAAATGAAATTTTAATTTCAAGTGGGTCCTTGCTCCCTCTGGATGGCATAAAAACAAAACAGAATTAATAACATGGCCTTGTTCTGAATGAAAGTGCTAGTTAGGCAGCTATTTGTGGTAAATACACTGAAAAATTCAGCATGTTGCAGTGATTGTTGCTACAGTAAAACTGTAATCAGATTTATCTTAATTTAATTTAAATCATGTATTATGGTAACTAATATTTGTTTTACTTTATGTGTTTTGAGCATGATGTTAGCTAATGTGTATGTTTTTTTTTTTTTGCATTATGGTAGATAATATGTTTTTTAGTTTTTTATTTTATGTTTGGTAGCTAAAGCTTTATTTTTGTTGTATTTTATGTATGATTTTAGAAGTATGTTTTGTTTAATTTAATGCATGATGTAAGCTTATGTGTATGTTTTGTTTTTAATCTATGTATGAGGGTAGCTTATATCTACGTTTTATTTTATTGTTGTGTTTATTTTTGTTTATTTTTATTTTTATTTTATTTCATTTATGATGGTAGCTAATATTTACTTTTTACATGTGTTTTATTTTATGCATTTGTCTTAAATTTCCAATTTGATTTGTCTTAATTTACCCAAAGAACATTTTCTGAAACAAATTAACTGTGATTGTTGCTCATTAGTCAGCTGCCACATTTAAAACTTTTAACTTTCATTGTGGCTAACACATGTTCTGAATGTTCCTCCTACTTCCTTAAAACTGCGTGTTGTTTGACCAGTTAGATGAAGTGTGAGTAACACGGCAGACAATGAGCCGGTTAATCACAAACCAGTGTGTTTTCACTTGTTGAGTGACAGTGTGACTCATGAAGGCAAACACAATGGACGCCCGGTCAGTAGTCCCTCTCCCTTACACTCAGTTCACTTCAGTTCAGCACATCTGAAGAGACTCAGAATGAGCTCTGACCGCCTCTACTGCTGACTAGCGTGGTTAGGTATGCGTGTAATGAGAAAAGGTTAAAAAGGGTTGAGTCTTTCCCACATGTCCGCATCAGCTGGTCTGAAGTGCTTCTGCCACATCAGAGCAGCATTTGACCCTGTTACTCATCATTTAACCTTACTCTGTATCTGATGTTGCCACAATGTCATATACTTAATGCAAACAGCATGTGTGACAGAGCATATTCATTTAAAAAGGAAAGATACAAATATTTATACTTCAAAAAAAATCAATGGCTTATAACAAACAGATGTTACCACACAGCATCTCACTGTCAGGATATCAGTCAGCAATTGGAAATGATTGTTCTCAATCTGTTGCTTTTCCCTTCTGTGAAGAATTTGTACATTTAATCTTATCATCACAACAATACTTGAGAAAAATATAATATAGGGTAAGGGTTATAATATAATATAATATAATATAATATAATATAATATAATATAATATAATATAATATAATATAATATAATATAATATAATATGGCATTTTAAAAAATACATAAACCACTTGATTTGATTCCATTTCTACCCCCTTTCTCTCCTTTTATTGTAAACTATTTCTCATTATTGTTAATTTTGTAAATGAAGTTCTATACATTTATATATATATATATATATATATATATATATATATATATATATATATATATATATATATATATATATATATATATATATATATATATATATATGTATAAACAACATTGCCTGATTAATCAGTTTTTGCCATGTTTTCCCACCTTAGTTATTGGAATAAACCACTGTTGGTCTGTCGGTAATATTATATTATTTTATATTATATTATATTATATTATATTATATTTATTATATTATATTATATTATATTATATTATATTATATTATATTATTATATTATATTATAGCAGTTGTTATATTAGAAAGGCTGTGTCCAACCAAAATCTACATCTGTTTTTGGCACAAACTCATCTGTCATTATCTGACATTAGCCAAATTAGACAAATGCCAACATGACATGCCCTCAACCTCAAATAATATAAACAAAACTACTCAAAAGAAGATACGACCCAGTTCTGGACTACATTAATACAGATTTAGATGCAGATAAACATGGTTTGTGACCTCCATACTATGTATAATTGGCTACTGTGACCATGAAAGCAGAAAAATAAAACATTTATGAACCAAACCCTCAAACTCTAAAGACAAGCCGGTTGAGTTATTCAAAACAAGGCATCAGGATCTCAACCTCATTAAGCCTCAAATAAGTGTGTACTTAGCTACGAAGTCACCACATCACATTGTAAAGCACAAACGTGCATAACCAGTCAGATTCAGATGTAAGTTTTTTATAACTTCAGTATTTTAGCATATAGGATATAATGACACAGTCAAGCACAGTACAGCTTCTGCCAAACACATCCACAGTATCACAGCATCAGGCATCACTGCAATGAAAAGCCACACAATCACCTGCTGTGAATTTTTCAAACATACACTCTGTCCTGAGAAACTGTCATCATCTTCCCATACCACAGCGGCAATCATTCTCACACATTCAATAACTACAATTCAAATAATTGTCAGTGTAACGTCTCTTACCTTACGGCTTCACTGTACAGTACGTTTCTTTGTACTGCCGTTGAGAAGCGCGGGCTATGGATCCGTGTGCGATCCTAAGAAACAATAGGATGTGTTTTTTCCTGGATTACACTTGCATCCTTTGGCATGCTTTCACAATGAAACACAAAGTCCACTTGGAGGAAACAGGAAGTTTTCTCTAAGGGGCAGGGAAGCCCTCGGCCAATCAGTGGTTTTCAATTCTGTTAATGCGAGGAAGTCTTACTCATTCACAAAAGTTATTGAAAGCTGACCTAACTCTGAAGTCATATTCCTGAAATGAGACACAGTGACAGTGTCAAAACAATGTTCAAAAACCCAATATCATCCAGTTAAATGAAGCAGTTCAACTAAACGGATGCATTATGAAAGCATGGATCTCTGGGAGTAAACACACACGTACTCTCTGCAGTCCTCAAACCCACTGCCCTGTCGCACATGCTGGCTCACTAACAAGTGTCACACTGACTCATCGATCCTACATAGCACTGACTCAGAGTTACACTCATCACTCCTCCAAACACAGCCGAATGATGAAAAACTACGTCCACTTCTGGCACAAAGCGCTTCCTGTTTGGAATCCGAGCATCTCTGCTGCTTCTCTGCTACAGAGACTCAGCCTGAGGGTTGTATCTTGCCATCTCTCTCTCTCTCTCTCTCTCTCTCTCGATCACGTCACACCCCTCCTGCCGCAGTCCGCCTGCAGTCCAGATCCTCCACCCCCCCTCCCTTATCGCTCCCTCTTTCGCTTTTTCTCTCTCTATCTGCCAGTAAATGGACCCGTTGGCTGGGTTCCTGCTCGGCGTGAAATATAAGCTCTTTCCTACAGCAGTAGCTACCTGGAGCATTAGGAGAATGAAGCTATCAGACATGATAGGGTTGTGGGTGAAAGACTCTGATAAAGACTCCTGATTCTGCAAATACGACTGTGTGTGTGTGAGGGCTATAAAAGCAGTGGCAGAGTGATAAGGCTGTGAATAATTTAGACTATCCGAAGTGTGGGTTTTGAGGTTAAACGCTACTGCTTGGCTTTGACATCACTTATGTTATAAATATTGCTATTTTGTTCACACTTTAGTTGACATTAAATACTTTTGGGAAACTGACATGCTATAGACCTCATGCAGGGTGGCACCGTATTTCATTTCTGAGGGGAATGAAAACGAGGCTGTGAGGGACAGAAGTACATTGGTTTTCAAAGGATGCCAGTTGTTCAGCAGATAAAACATCCTTACAAAAGACTTCTAGTAGACAACAACTCCATAAAACATTACTGAGAGTTGTGAAAATGATGTGATAGGACCTTTATACAGTGCATGCCATTGTAAAGACTGTACGTCTATTCTTCAGACTTGTTTGAATTTGCATAAATCCACATAGAACTGATAAAATGTAAATGTGTGCACTGAATGCATCAATGTCAAATTCAATATGGCTTCTACTGAATAAAGGTCTACTCACACCAGGAATGATAACAATAACTAGCATCCACACCAAGGCACCATATTGCTTTGTTTATTAAAAGCATGCACTGGAATTATGTCGTCGGGTACTTGTGAGATGGATTCTGATTGGCGTTCAATGTTTTTATAGTTAATCAGCTTGAAAAAAGTGAAATCGTTTCTCTGTATCATTATCATTAAAGTTGTGGTGTGAACTCTGCTATTCTTTAAAATTTAGAATGATTTTTAAAAACTAAATTCATTGCTATCATTATAATTATCATTGGTGTGAACATTGGTTCAAACATAATGGTTTTTCCATTCCACTCTGCAACTTTACAACTGTTTTCTATGTAAGCACACTAGACATCTTTGACTGTTGAGCTTGCGTGTTCCACAGTGGCTCACGCGTGACATGGAAATCTAAAAATTGAATTGTTAAGGTAAAAGCAGAGTTATCTGAAGGCTTGTGGTTTCATTTAATAAATTAATTTTGATTGTCACCTACATTCTATAGCCTGATGTTTGCAGATGGCCATGAACAGTTTAGTGTAATAGACAAAGAACATATTAAGCTCTAGTTCTCATAATCAAAAACATTCTACAAGCTGCAGGATTTAATATTCAACATCTTCATTTTGAGAGTACACTGAACAACATATTTTCAACCTCATTAGCTTTGACACTCGTCTAACAAATAGGGAAGAATTAGCCCCTAGGGTGCGTAGCGTACAACTAACAGCCTCTTCATTTTGACATACTTGATATATCCACTTCAATCACTGTAATTTTAAATCAGAATCAAGTAAAAAGGTGCTAAAATAAGACCGGTCTTTTTTAAAGTGGGGAATAACAGTAATTTAGGTCTGTTTGATAGGGACAGGGTGTAAAAACCCAGGCATTGCTAACTAGCTGTTAGCGACAGAGGGGATGTTTTAATGAGGACCGCAGGAGACACAGCTGTTCTTGTAAATGGGCATCTTCTCCGTTTCATTGAGATGCGCGCTGAATAGGATGCAGGAAACACTAATTAAAGCAGTGGGTGATGAAAGTTTACAGAGAAACGGGCTGTCATTTCTAGCTGAGACTTGGGTACTTTATCAACATGCTAACTTGCAGGCGAAAGGTTAGAAAATACAAAATCACAACAATGCTTAACGCTGGTTATTAGCTTTCTGCTTAGATTAGAGAGTTTAGCAGAGAGCACTGTAAAACAAGAAAAAAAAAAGAAGAAAATGTGCAGTCGTTAAGAAAACTATTTTTACAAGATTTGCTAATTACAGGAATGGTACATCTGCTATCAATCTCAGCTGTGTTTATATTCATTCATAAATAGTGCATCAAGATTTTTTTGTGAATATCATAGTAGAAATTTCATTCTGTTCCTCACACAAAACTTCTGTATAGCTCACAATTGATATGGGACACTTTTATGAGATTTTTATAGTATTTTGTCCATCTCAGGTTCATTGAACAAATGAAAAACATTTTTGAAAAATTATATTAAGTTGTTTCTTGCATGATTTGCAACACGTTCAAAGTGAAACATCTAGTGAAAGACACTAAAAGTGCATTTGGTTTTGTCTAAAACAATGATTTAGTGTCTTTTATCTTCAGTTCATCTAAGGCTGTGGCTGAAGAAAGCTGTAGTTTGTGTTCTTATTTCTCTTTCTTTCAGTGCTTGTTCACAGCAGGTGTTTCCCAGTGATGTTCCCAGAACCAACACTGAATATTTGGAGAACGTTCTTGTAACAAAATTCTGTTAGCTGGGTTACTGCCACTAGTGTTCATGTCAGCTGGAAACTACAATGAATTACATGCATTTCTACGTTTTTGGAGTTAAGCAAAAATGTAGGTAGAGGCACACTGAGCCTGCATGAAAATAACTTAACATACAGTAAGCAAGAAAAACATAGGGGTTACAAAAAACATAAGCGTTATCAAAACATTTTGGGTGAACTATTTGTTTAAAGAAATTTCTTGTTTTAGAAACAAGAAAATGGATAAAAGCACAATGGAATGACAACTGGCCATAATAAAATACATTTTAGATTTAAATATTTTGATGAACTCAAATATACAGTATTTAGCTGTGCACAAACACCTACAGGAAAATAATGCACAATAGTAGTTTATGACTTCTTCATTGTTGGAGAGAGTGATTCACATGTTAATTCTGAGTCAGACAGACATGAGTAATATTATTATGCAGGAAAACATATCACTCAATAAATATGTGAAATACTGACAGATTTCTTTGTTTGAACAGATGGTGAAGGTCACTGACTGAATCCTTAGGGATTTAATAATAGATGCTGCACTCACTCATCACCCGAGACCAATTTATCCCAGAAAGTGCTTAGGTGACTCAGCAGCTGAGTAACTGATCCTGAAAAAATGGATCAAATTGACCGAATGGCTGTTTGTGGAAGACCAAACTGTTTGGTCATCAGAATATAAAATGCATCAACAGACAATGCGATGCCTTTAGACACACAACAGGGGAGCTGCGCCAGATGCTGTACATCTAAATGAACAAACATATACAGATACACACTTGTGGTCTGCATGGGGCACAGAAAAGCCAGTAAACAACATCTATCTTGCTGACAGCTGTCTGACTGAAATTTACTGTGCCATTCCTGGGAGTCAGAGAGAGAGAGAGAATAAAGATAAAAGGTGGGGATACATTAGATATATAGAGAAATGTAACATGATATGATATCTGTTCTCTCTATTGCCCCCTACAGGACAATAGTGGAACTGTTATCCATAGTGTGACTAAGAAGATGATAAAAATAGATTTTAAACTGATATCAGAAAGAAAAAAAAAATCATCAAATATCATCTCAATCTTGAAAAAGTAATAAAATACAAATATGTTTGTATATTCTGGACTTGTGAAGAGTCAGAAGAGCATCAAACTAAAACTAAAATGGCATTCCCCAACATGGCAAACTGACCGTAATAATGAAGTCAACAGCTCAAGTATTATGCGCAGTATTTAAACAGAGAAATGTGGTGAAAGTTCAGTCTTGAGGACATTTCTCCTTGTGGGACAAGCGTCCTCTCACATTGCAATCAAATGAAACTCATCCATGATACTAACAATAGTGTGTAATACAGCACTGTTGGATCCATTTCTTCGTGACACTTAAGGTATTTTCATCTTTAAAGTATTTTCATGCATACTGTGAAAAGTTAAAACATGCAGTTACATTTCTAGCTGAGCTGACTCTTAATGTTATCTAAACAAAACGAGCGCAAGTCTGAAATTGCTTTTATAAAGCATGATAAAATAATATTGAATAACGTCTCTAGGTTACGTGTGTAACCCTAGTTCCTCGAGGGAACGAGACGCTGCGTCGAAACGCTTTGGGGAACGCGCTTAGCGTGAGCGACTCTGAATATCGTGTGTAATCTGTCTCATGGAAGAGTGTGACGTCACGGGCGGGGTGACGTAAGCGACCAGGAAGCTATAAAGGCACATGCCGCGCAGCTGGCATCAGCTTCGAGTACCAGCAAGCGCCGACAGGGGTGCCGGGGGTATGGCTCCGAGACGCAGCGTCTCGTTCCCTCGAGGAACTAGGGTTACATACGTAACCTAGAGACGTTCCTCTTCAGGAACTCGAGCTGCGTCGAAATGCTTTGGGGAACGAGTACCAACGCTGCCAGACTACCAAACCCCTGCCTAGTGTGTATCCGAAGAGCACAGCTTAGGACGAGAGGACAGAAGCGCCTGGACTAGCTTGTCTAACTAGCATGTCTAAGACATAAATCTTGCAACTGTAGAGGGCGTGGACCACCCCGCAGCGTTGCAGATGTCCAGCATGGATACACCTGCTAAGAAGGCCTTGGAGGCCGCCATACCCCGTGTGGAGTGAGCCTTGGCTCCCAACAACGGGGGAGGACCAGAGGACTCATAGGATACGTTGATAGCCTCGACTATCCAACGACTAAGAGTCTGCTTAGATGCAGGAGAACCCCTCTTGGGGGGACCATAGCATACAAGCAATTGGTCTGTTTTTCTCCACAGGGCAGCTCTGTGGACGTATGTGTCCAGCGCTCAAGCTGGATACATACAATTAGTTTCTTCTGGTCTGACTCCCGGAAGGGAGGAGGGCAGAAGGCCTGCAGTACTATTGGTTGTGGTGTGACAGAGGGAACTTAGGAACACAACCCGCTCGAGGGTATAGAAGTGCTTTGGCCATGCCGGGCGCAAAGTGAAATGAGTTGGGGCCACTGAGAGGGCCTGAAGATCTCCAACTCTCCTCAGAGAGGTAATAGCCAACAGGTCAGATGTCTATCTGATATATCTTGGATCGGCTCGAATGGAGCTTTACAGAGCCTCCAACACCACAGCCAAATCCCACGAGGGAACATGGGACTGTACCGGGGGCCTCAGCCTCAGTGCACCGTGGAGGAAACTGTATCAGTAGGGGGTGTCTTCCCACTGATTGTCCACCGAGAGGGACATGGTAGGCCGCAATGATGACCGCCACGTAAACCTTTAAGGTGGAGTGGGTCAACCCTGCAGAGAACCTGGCTTGTAGAAACTCCAGAACTGTACCAACTGGGCAGTAGCTGGGTCAAGCTGGCGGTCTCTGCACCATGAGGTGAAGAGTTTCCACCTCAGGGCATACAGCTTCCTCATTAAGGGGCTCTGGATTGGAGGATGGTCTCAACAACCTCGGTTGAGAGACCGGATGCTATGAGCTGTGCCCCCTCAGGGGCCAAACCCACAGTTTCCACAACTCCAGGCGAGGGTGAATTATCGTGCCCTGCGCCTGTGAGTGTAGGTCTGTCCTGATCGGTATCCCCGTGGAGAGCCGTCGAGGAGCGAGACCAGATCTGAGAACCATACTCGGGCCCGGCCAGAATGGGGCTACTAATAACAGCTGAACCCCATCCCAGCGTACTCTCGCCAGAAGTCCCGGGAGCAGAGCGATAGGGGAAAGGTGTACAGACGAAGCCTCGGCCAGGTCTGTACCATAGCGTCCAGTCCAAGAGGAGCTGGATGAACTAGAGAGAACCAGAGGGGACATTGAGATATCTCGAGTCGCAAGGAGGTCCAAAAACTCTCCATATCTGCTTCACCACCTCAGGGTGAAGCCTCCATTCCCCGGGCCTCGGCCCCTGTCTCGACAGTATGTCTGCTCCAACATTCAACCTCCCAGGAAATATACTGCTCTGAGCTAGAGGAGTTTATCCTGGGACCACAGAAGGATCTGGTGTGCCAGCTTGTACAAGGGGCACAAACACAGACCTCCCTGCTGGTTGATATAAGAGACCACCACAGCTAGCATTTCTAGACAACTGATATGCCATCCACAAACCCCACCCATCCACACAACTCATGAACGCGCACAGCTAGCATTTCTAGACAACTGATATGCCATGTAGAATGGCGACCGCTCCACAGACCGCGGGCAGGGTGGCCACTCATGACCGCAACCCAACCAGTGAGGGATGCATCCGTCGCTAGTGTTACACGGCGACCAGGAGCTCCCAGCACCGGGCCCTGATTCAAGAACCAAGGTTTCTTCCACATGTCTAAGGCACGGAGGCAGCGCCACGTGACCTTCATAGTTCGAAGTGGATTGCCCCTCGGGGAGAATCCCTTGGTCTTGAGCCACCACTGTAGGGGTCTCATGTATAGCAGGCCAAGAGGTATCACGTTGGACGCAGCTGCCATCAGACCCAACAATCTCTGAAATTGTTTGACAGTGAGTGACTGGCCTTCTTTGACTCTCTCGACTGAGATGAGGATCGACTCGATACGAGCAGGGGACAATCGTGCCTGCATCGCGGTCGAATCCCATACTGCGCCTAGATAGGTGGTTCTCTGAACTGGAGAAAGCACACTCTTCTTGGCGTTCAGTCTCAAACCCAGCTCCCCCATGTGGGCGAGAACGACATCTCGATGTCGAACCGCCAACTGCTCTGATTGAGCTAAAATCAACCAATCGTTGATATAATTTAGTATGCGGATGCCCCGCAGTCGCAGTGGAGCCATTTGAGCAGCATCCACGCACTTCGTAAACGTGCTGGGTGAGAGTGCAAGGCTGGACGGAAGTACTCAATATTGGTACGCTTCGCCCCCGAAAGCGAACCTCAGAAACTTCCTGTGTTGTGGAAGCATGGAGACATGGAAGTATGCGTCTATGAGATCTGTCGTAACAAACCAGTCCTCAGACCTGATTTGTGGTACAACATGCTTTAGAATAAGCAGTTTGAACTTCAGCCTCATAACTGACGTAGATCTATGATTGGACGCAACCCCCTCATCCTTCCTTGGAACTTGTGAAATACCGGCTGTAAAACCCCGGATTCCCTGTCTTGAGGAGAGACCACCTCGATGGCCTCCTTCCCTAATAGGGTATTTACTTTTTGTTCCATAACCAGAGCCTGCTCGGGTCCGACCAACGTCGGAATAACCCCGTTGAATTTCGGCGGTAAGAGCCGAACTGAATGCAATAGCCTTATTGCCATATGCAGGCTCCATTGAGATACATTTGGCAGTCATTCAAATGCTGCTAAATGATCTACTAAGGGAATCAGTCTCTCGAGACGGACCTCTGGTGTAACTGAGACAGCTAAATCGGCGCCTGAAGTAAAACACCATTCCCAGCAGCCGATCTAACTATTTTAGAGATCCCCTGAAGGGGTTGCGAGCCTCTCAGCACCGCTACGCTCGCGGGCGGAAGAAACTGAGAGCAGGGCTCGCTGGAAACCGCTGCGCCCTGGAGCTCTGGCAGGGTTGGCAGATCGATTTCCCGAGGGCACTGAGGAGAGACGGGCACCGTGTTATGCGTGTAAACACCACTCTACCCCAGTAGGGGCCACCCTCTGCAGTCGTGACCGATGTGTCAGGACTTCTTAACCGAGGACCTCCCAGCCTGAAGCACGGCCCTCAGATCCGGCTTAGGCTGGGAAACCCTGGCCCAGAGCGTTGCTTCAGCCACCGGTCCCGACACGGGGGAGCGCGGGCGGCAACACTCTGATTCTGCGCCTCCCTACATGAGGAGACGGTACACCGAGAGGGCTGCTCCCGCCCAGCAGCCCCTCCAGTATATATATCTTCTCAAAGTGAGATAAATGTCATTATATTCCTCAGAATTTAATGCAGTCACACAATCAGACAAGTATACACGGTCTGGATTGTGATACAATTCATATCGAAAGTGATATATCGGATTTCTCATAGTCAGGTAAACACTGAATTTAATTCCTCAGAATTAAATGCAGCTAAACAACCAGACAAGTATACATGGTCTGGCGTGGTAAGATTCAGATCAAGAATCAAAAAATTATATATCTAACTTCTTTCAGTCAGATAAATGCCTCATTTAATTCCTCAATATTAAATGGAGCCAAACAAGCAGACGAGTAAACACGGTCTGGCTTGTGATAAAATTCATATCTAACTTCTCATAGTCAGATAAATACTGAATTTAATTCCTCAGAATTAAATGCAGCTAACCAATCAGACTAGTAAACACGGTCTGGTTTGGTAAGATTCACATCAAAACTGAAAGTGATGTCATACACGCGTTGCCTCGGCAGCGCGCGCGAGCCGCTTAGTCACACAAACAATATTAATCTCCTCGGAGATAAATAGCTGCAGCTGCGAGTTCACGGTCAGAGGGGGAAGGAACCGCAGCGCGGGCTTCCGAGCCTCGAGAACGAACTCTAGATCTAGGGAACACGGGTGAGATAGGAAAAGCCGTCTCCAGCCCGTCCCCAGATATGCGAGAAGCACAGTCAGCCCCCTTTTTTTTTTCCCGCAAGCTGACTGCGCGAGCTGCGCTCCTCATTAATGCTGCTCGTTATAATGTTTAGGCATAATATGCTTGTGAAACTGATGCTTGTGCAACTGATGTCTGTGCAACTGAGGTTTATGCAGCTGATGTTTGTGTAACTGCGAGCTCATCGACGCCCTCCCTGTCAATCTCCTCGGAGAAAGAAAGGCGGTGCGTCGCGGCCGTTACTCGGGTGTAAGGACTGCTTGCTCGGGGTTCCGAACCCAGAGATCAGGCAGATCTGGCGGGTGAGGTAGGAGATAGGGAAGCGCCCGTCTCCATTCCCTCCAGCAGATCTATCTGCGAACCCAGCAAATGCAGGCACCACTCTGCCTCTGCGAATGCGGGACCAACACCGCGAGGAACGCTGGCGAAGACCCCCTCTCGAGGAAAGCCCTCCGGGATCGAAGCGTCCGCACTGGCCGTACACATTGCAGGCAGACGGCTCCCTCAAGAGCTGAATCAGCCTGCTTTGATCCTAGGCAGATCGCGCACAGACTGTGTGTATCCCCACTCGTGATGTAGCGAGGGCAGGGAGGAACACACAATCTGAAACGCTGATCTGGATTCGCCTTTCAGATGTCTCATCTTAGCTTTGCTCTTTGACTATTGCTTACTCTAAGAGGAGCTAATAGTGACAAACAACAATAAATAAGACTGACAAGACAGAATAACATGCACACACAGAGCGCTTGCTGAAAGACGCGAAGCTGATGCCAGCTGTGCGGCATGTGCCTTTATAGCTTCCTGGTCGCTTACGTCACCCCGCCCGTGACGTCACACTCTTCCATGAGACAGATTACACACGATATTCAGAGTCGCTCACGCTAAGCACGTTCCCCAAAGCGTTTCAACGCAGCTCGAGTTCCTGAAGAGGAACTTACATTTTAGACAAAATATTGCCAATTATGTATGTTTGCTCCACAAATGAAAACTGTTCCAACTGTTCCAAATGAATCAGTTGGGTCAATGATTCAAAAGACTCACTCATAAAAACAACTGTCACTTGATTAATTGAATGAACCAGTCTGTTGTGTTAATGATTTAAATGATTTAGTTGAGTGAATGACTCAAATGGCTAATGAAGACTGTCACTTGTCGCCACCTACTAACAATGTAATATGCAAAAAGAATCACTGAACCTCTCAGAAATGCACACAGATGTGCAAATAGTGAAACAGTCCTGCTGTTTGAGTGTTATATGAGCACTCTTGACCAATCAAAATGGAGAACCAGAATCATTGCATAATGTAATGTTAAATCACCCTTTTACTCACCCTCATGACATTAAAACCTGTAAGACTTTCATCTGCAGAACACGAAAGAATATAATGTTACTAACCAAACAGTTTGGTTACCATTGACTTACATAGTATGGTCAAAAAACTGAGAAGATATCTTCTTTTATGTACCACAGAAAAAAAAGTCATAGAAGTTTGAAACAATTTTTGGTCATTTTAGGGTGAACTATTGTTTAAAATCTTCATGTCCAGTAAATCATGGTAATACGCTTTATAAGTATCATCTTCTACAGGGAAATCTACAAACCATCCTTGTTGATCTATGAACATATACATCCATTACAATCATCAACAGATAAAAGAGAGCATGCTACGATGGAAATACAGTAACTGACTGATTTCAAATCAAGCTAAAACAGCTGAAAAGAAATATAGGATAAAATGATTGTTCAAGCATACTATCAAACCACAAATTTGTCTGACTCTCTATGCAGATTTGCAAATAAAATTAATAATACTAATAAAGAAATAATAAGTGAGGAGCTACTCACAGCATAAAGGCTGTCCATTCACTGCAGAGCTGTGTATGTTTCCACTCTCCTCTGAAGCTTGTGAGTGTGTGTGAAAGCAGAAGCTCTTCAAATGAAGGACGTGCATACACTAACACATGTGCACACACTGAAATATCTGTTGCATAGCACCAGAAGGCTCTTAGGCACAAAGACGAGGCCTATTAAGTGGCCTCTCCACAGATTACACACATTCCCATATGACAGTGCGCAGTGCAATGAGAGCGACGCAGTGTGTGTGTGTGTGCATTGGGGTAAAGTCGGCCGAAGCCAAACTACTTGTGGCCCCAGGCACGCTTTATGCCAGCACTGGGAAGCCCGGCAGACGCCGCCACAATGGTGCGCCTGTGCCAGTGTCACCCCGGCCTTTGTAAGCGTTTTACAGCCCGCTAATGATGCAGTGAACACAGCCATCTGTGTGCAGGGGGCCTTTTCTGAATGCTCACAAATGAGCAGATAACACGAGAGAGACAGACAGATTAAGGAGGCAGTACAAAGCAAAGTTGGTATGAGATGATTATACGGTTCTTTGTTGAGCGCTTTTAATTGTTTTGGCAGCCTTATGCAAATTACATGCAAAAAGGCAAGGACTGACTGAAGGAAATGAATTGGGATTTTTGTCATAAGGGGATTTCACACAAACAGTGACTCATATTTGAAAGTGTAAATAAATTGAATGATTCAGACATTTCTGTTTTTCACACAACCTTCCTTACGACGCAAATCTCGGACCATATGCCACGTGATAATCTACGCACAATAATCATCGACAGGACTGAAAAATGTAAATTCTGTCATCATTTACTCACCCTCAAGTTGTTCCGAACCTGTATGAATTTCTTTATTTTGATGAACACACATACACACAAAGATATTTTGAAGAACGTTGGTAACCAAACAGTTGCTGGTAGCCACTGACTTCTATTGTTTAAATTAAATTAAATTAAATTAAATTAAATTAAATTAAATTAAATTAAATTAAATTAAATTAAATTAAATTTAATTTAATTTAATTTAATTTAATTTAATTTAATTTAATTTTTCTCTATTATGGAAGTCAATGCAGACCAGAAACTGTGTGGTCTTCAAAATTTCTTCTTTTGTGCTCAACAGACGACCAAAAACTACTGTAGGTTTAAAACACCATTAGGGTGAAGAAATCATGAAAGAATTTTCATTTTTGGGTGAACTATCCCTTTAAGAATCATTTTCATACTCAGGATTAATACACTTGAGCTCTGTTCATATGTAATGGTGAACAAGACGCCAGGTTCAGGGGAAAGCAGGTCACAGCTGTGGTAAAACACATCATGTCCTTGGTGTAAACTTGCAGACTAATAAATCTTTGCAGCAAACATACTTTCACTAATTAAAGCCATATACATTTGATATCATACTATAGGCCTATGTATCAAATGTATATGGTTAAGCTAGTATTTAAGAGTTTAACTCACTTTTTAGTAAGTTAAGGGTTGTTCATGGATTCAAACGTTTCGATTCTGTTTGTTTGACAAAAGAAAGAAAGTCATGTGGATTTGACACGTCAGGCTTTCAGGGAGTTGAAGAATATATGATCCAACTGCATACTTCTTAAACAAAAAAAGAAAGAACATATTCAGGAAAACAGGAAAAACATAGTGAGACAAAAGTGAGGATAAAACTGTGGATCAAAACTAGAAACAGGTGCAGATACTGAGCATTTGCCGAGACAGAGAATATATGAAATTCGCCCCAGTGGGAGTGAAATGAATTTTTTTTTTTTTTTTCATGCAGGCTTACACATTCATGATTTGGCAACTGGTCAAGTCGCAGATTGTTACAAGTTAGCTTGATATCATTTCTAAGTTATTAATATCATACTGAGGCATAATGCTAAACAGCTTCTGTGTCCCTTTCTCAAAATCATTAATTTGATGCCACAAGATGGCGCCAGTGAGTCCTAGATAAACATGACTGAGTGGAATCAAGACTTCTTTCCACCCCCAGACCCAGAGTAGTTTAATTGTACAGTGTAACTGATGTAATAAATGCAGTCTAATGTGACTTTTATTCAATCTCCAGCTCATAGTCATAAAATTTAGCAAACGAATGACCTCTCTATAGCTATATAACCCATTTATATATCTCTAGTACAAATACACCATGAGGAGAGAGCAAATGATGAAATCAGGACCCTGACAGCATTCACTTCTGGGCCGGATGTGGAAGTCGGCAGTCATATCTGAATTACAGTAGATATGACATGAAAACTTATGGGCCAAATTTTCACCATGTATGTTTTAACCATTACTGGAGGGAATTATGGAAATGTTTTTTGTGGTTAACATTTGGAAAAACAGATGTCTCTTGCTAAAATCAAGCAAATAATCTATATATTTACCAATAAGTTATTGATTTGCTGGCACTAACACTGATTTGAACAGCACGATTAACATGTTCGAAATACCCATAAAATATCTGCCTTTACTACTGTAGGTGTCTGCTGGATGTTTTTAATATATGACTGTTCTGAAGTAACTTTTTGTTGTGGCTTAGAACATTTCAATCAAGTGAACTTTTTTAATTTCAGTTATTATCTGAAACTGTAGCTTTCACCGGAGCTAATAGCTCCTTCAAAAGCAGCACTCACTACAGTAGATCACTGTAACACTGTAATTACCCTGCTACAGGAAGAGATGCTTGCAGTGCCTGACGGGATATTTAATTATCCTGGAGAGGAACAGTAGTGCATTGCCCACATGCTCGTGGCATTTCCAGACCCACCCAAGCAAAAGAAAATATGAAGGTCAGAGCTGCTTCGTTGGTTTTTAACAGCTGGACTCCATCTGTTGATGTAAATGAATCATAAAATAACGGACTCTATGTTGTCAGCAAGGTCTCTGAGCAAAAATCTTGATGGCACAAGTTCACTATTAAGCAAAAACTATATATATAAACTATAGATACATTTTACTCACAATACCTCAAAAGTTTGGGGTCGATAAGATTGTTTAATGTTCTTGAAATAAATCTCTTATGCTCAACAAGGCTGCATTTACACAGTAATATTGTGAACTATTACAATTTAAAATAACTATTTTCTGTGTTAATATGTTGTATATATTTAATAGATTGTAAAATGTAATTTATTCCTGTGATGAAAGCTGTATTTTCAGCATCATTACTCCAGTCTTCAGTGTCACATGAGCGTTCAGAAATCACTCTTATATGCAGATTTGCTGCTCAAGAAACATTTCTGATTATTATCAATGATAAAAGCCATTGTGTTTGTGTGATTTGAATTTGAATTCTTTCTTTCAG
Source organism: Cyprinus carpio (assembly GCF_018340385.1). NCBI lineage: Eukaryota > Metazoa > Chordata > Actinopteri > Cypriniformes > Cyprinidae > Cyprinus > Cyprinus carpio. The sequence continues at coordinate 4,344,004 of NC_056594.1, read as the reverse complement.
GATTTTAATTTGAATTTATTTCTTTGAAAAATATTACTGACCCCAAACTTCTTAATGGTAGCGAATATTCTACATTATTTTATATTTTGCTTATTTAGTATAGTTCATTTAATTATGAAATATTTCTGTTTTTGCTGTTTCCACTTAATTATTAAAGGGATAGTTCACCTTCAGGTGCTGGTCCCCATTGACTTGCATAGTATACAAAAAAAAGAAAAGAACACTATGCACGTCAATGGGGACCAACACCTGAAGGTGAAGTTTCCCTTCAAGGTCAATTCTTGAGGTATGAAAGAGGAAACTCAGTAAACCTTGACTTATCACACTTGTATACTTGTATGAACCTTCTTGATATTTTTTAGATGTTTCTCAATGTTTCAGAGTGTCATGTTGTGACAGGCCGTGTTCAGGATGTCTATGAGTGTCAGAGGGGGTGTCAGTGAGCAAACAAACAACAGGTCATGAGGAAGTGCTGTTGCTTTAACCACTCACCACAGCACACAGTTTGCCTCACTTCCCTCACTGCCCCACCCCAGAGCTCCTGTGCTGCAGTTTGACACAGACCCCTCCACCGTTACGTGTGTTAGGACAGGAGAATCTGCTGGACTTTGACTGCTGATTTTCTGTCCATATCAACACCTAGTAGAGAAGATCACTTCTTCAGGTAAGAAACTCTTCCGCTCTACACATCTCTTGCGTAATGGTTCTGCAAGCTTGTGTGCAGCTCATAAGTCTGAAACTGTTTCTGAGCTTTTGTTTTCTTGGAATTCTTTAAATTCTTTCCACCTCATCAACTCTTTGATTTTGTTCAACCTAATAAATTCTTGGCATTCATCGGGAAGCAACAAGTTCAGTTTTTCCCTTTCGAACGTTACAAACTACTACTAACTTTTCTGATCTGGAATCAGGAATGTGACTTGTCTAGTCTTGCTTTGTAATGGAATAACTGAACTCATTCTGCCAAAAACTCATTCAGTCTTTGGAACATTTTGACCAAGATTTTCAGAAACAAATCCTTTGAACTGAGTGTCATTTATCACTACGTCTGGGGAAACAACAATCTGCTGCAAAATGTCTTTCCTAAACAACATATCTTATATAACTCAATTTAGATTTTTAAATGTGTTACAAATAATAGATCAGGTGACGTCCAACCTTAGTCTTACTCTACAGTTAACAATAAAGGTCCCAAAAAGGTGATTTTTTATAGTGATATCATAGGTGAACTATACTGGGTTCTCCAGAGAACCTTTAAAATAAAAATAAAAGCTTTAAAATAGTTTTTAAAGAACATTTTAATGATTTAAAGACAATTTCCACTATAAAGCACTTTTTGTGGAATTGTAAAAGTTCCATGGATGTTAAAGCAACCAGTAATTGAGTAGTGTGTAGTTGAGTTTTTATAAAATGTCGCTATTTTTTGGTTATTGTTAGTTGAACAAAGTGTGTTTAGACTGTATCTTGTTTCCTGACTTTGCGAGCTTGAAGATATACAGTATAGTGTTATATACTGTAGTCCACGTGGAAATGAGACTAATGCAGCATGGTGGATTTGTAGTCATGAATAAAGCTCAAGAATTCTGACATCACAGGAAGTGTGAAGTAGATTGAATCCACTGCCTAAAACAGTTTAGTAGTTCTGTCTAACTTCCTTGAGTCTGGTTGTGAACCTATCTGTCCAACATTTCATGACCCTTTGTGACAACGTCAGAGAAGCATGTGCTTGTGATGGAAGGGAAATGGCCATAACAGAGCATAACTTGTGTAACTATAGTACAGAATGTTATCAACATTTGTGGCTGTATGCCGAGTCACGACATTTCCTCACAACCTTGACAACCCAACATGTTTGGAGTCTGGGGCCGGAATTAGTGTTTAGACTGGAGAGAGCAGAACTATGCAGGAATGTCTCTATTACAACCTTTTATGGACAAAACCAATGAGACTATTCCCAGCAATTACAGCAAATCAGAAAGCATGATTCACTGTAAAAAGTATAGGCATAAATTAAAATGTACTATCCAGAACTCACACTGGGTCAAAAAACTTGATTTTTTTGTTTTGTTTTGTTTTGTTTTGTTTTGTTTTGTTTTGCAGTTGTGGGTTCTGAATTGTAACATTCTCATCATGCTGTTAAAGTCAGATTAAATGAATTCCGGCTGACTGGAGATCCAATGCGATGTTAGTCTAATGAAGCGGGAGGCATATTTAGAAAAGAAACCATAAACTTGCCAAGCAGTGAAGTTCAAGTTGTGCACTGGAATCACAACAAGTATGTGCTTTTGAAAGTCCAAATGCGCCTTTATACCAAAATTGCCATGTTTCAGATTTCAGACATGCATGCTTCAATAATCTCCATGCCTTTTTTGGCATTGCATTTCTCTTGTGGTATGTCATCACGTTTATGTAAAGTTCTTGTGTTTTTCTTTGCTAAAGACCAACTACAGTATAATTACATACATATATAGTATTTACAGAACTTCAGGACTTCTCTTCGATTTTAATTGTTTATCCTAAACCTACTCCTACACTTAACCTTTACTCACATTTTCTGGATTTGAATTATTTATTGTGTGCTCCGTTATGAATGCCCCTCAAAAGTAGGTAATTTAAGGTCAGGCCTCTCTCTCTCTCTCTCTCTGTGTGTGTGTGTGTGTGTGTGTGTGTGTGTGTGTTACAGGATGCCTCTTGGGGGTGGAAACAAATGTGGCTGCTGCCAGAAAACAGTGTACTTTGCAGAGGAAGTGCAGTGTGAAGGGCGGAGCTTCCACAGATCCTGCTTCCTGTGCAGTAAGTCCTGTTCATTTTCTTTTGTCCAGTGCCGTGACATGGGCCATGAGAGCACAGTATCAGTAGGTCAGTTGGTTTGACAATGTTTGCCAAGGGCAGACTCTTTCTGTTGAATAAGGATTAATGTATAATTTTCTGTTAACAACTGTAGGCACAACACTCAGTGCTGAAGTGGAAAATGTGTGCCAGAATGCTTTTAAAGCTGTTCTGAAAGAGCATGCTGTAATATTCTGCTAGTTTCATGGTTATTATTTATATATCTAATATAATATGAATATATTACACATTAAAATGTTTGTTGCTTATGAAAAGGTACTTGCTTTTGAGTGTGAAAAAAATCTTATAAAACTGCATCTTGATACCACAAACCCTCTTGTCGCATACATTTACAAGTGCATTAGCAACTAGATCATTTTTTACCTTAAAGTTCATTATTACTTACTTTTTCTTACATTTAATAAGTAGGGCATCTGCTATCATTTAGGAGTAACTAATTCTAATTATGGATAATGTTATGAGCTGGGTCACAGTCGTAGTTCAGGTGGTAACATCAGTTTTTTTCCAACAGACGTCAAGATTGTTCTCTGGTGCTCTCTTCTGGTTGTTTCTATAATTCACTTATGAAGTATAATATAACCCTGCTTTGGACCCTCAAAGGGCTCTGCATTCCAGACAGACTGTCTGCAAAAATAAAAAATACAAATAAAAATCAAAGCGCCTTTAATAAAAAATTAAACACAGAACCCTGCTGAGGTGTTCTTCTAGACAGAGGCTTTATGATCACAAACTACACAAAACTAGCACATATAGCAAATTTTCAGGGAAAGAAATTGTGCAATCTTCTTTTAATATTAAACTATGAAAAATATACTTTCTCATCAAAATAATGTCTTTCAAACAACAATATATTATGGTATCATCCACTCGCCACACTTTCAGATGTCTATATTGGCTAAAGCAACAGGTTTGCTTTGGTAACCAGGTTACTGTCATTATTATGTTTTTGAAATCTTGAAGCTGAAGGTCACTGCAGAACACTTTTATCTATGTATTTTGTTATATTCACTCATCCCTCTCATTTCAGTGGTGTGCAGGAAATGTCTAGACAGCACTACTGTAGCCGTCCATGAGAATGAGGTGTACTGCAAGGCATGTTACGGCAAAAAGTATGGGCCCAAAGGGTACGGCTATGGCGCTGGCGCAGGAACTCTGAGCATGGATAAAGGAGAGTCACTGGGAATTAAACCTGTGGAGTAAGAATACACTTAATTTGTATTTTGATTCTTAAATATTACTTCATATTTGTTCTTTTAGCTTAGTCTCACGAAATGTAAGTGCCCGTTATTCAAGGTTTCAGTCATCGTTCAAAATAGTAAAAAGCTAGGACAACTGGGATAATTAGAAAACAGAAGAAAGTGAAGGCATTTTTATTTTGTTTAATAATAACTGAAACTAGCAATCTAGCGAAATGTGGTTAATCTGGTGACTGTTCAGCATCTGACTCTTGTGTGTCTCCTGATTGCAGGCCTCAGGAGCACCGGCCAACCAATAACCCCAACACATCCAAGTTTGCTCAAAAGTTTGGCAGCTCTGATAAATGTCCTCGGTGTAGCAAGGCCGTCTACGCAGCTGAAAAAGTCATAGGGGCAGGAAATGTAAGCCAAAAGCAGAAACGACAGGAGGAAATGCTGTCATGATGCACCAAAATAAACTAAGCCACCATTTATGATTCTGTACACTCTGGACATGGTCTTCATTGAGTGAATGTGGTCTTCTTCTCTGCAGGCATGGCACAGGGGTTGTTTCCGATGTGCGAAGTGCGGCAAGGGGCTGGAATCTACAACTTTAGCCGACAAGGATGGTGAAATCTACTGCAAAGGCAGAGTATCCAATGTTATCCTGACTCTTTTTAATGATTCACACCAAGCAACCACCTAGAAAACACCCAGAACCACATAATGAACTAAAAACACTCAGAACATGTTAAGCAGCTTGGGCTGGGTTGACAATATTGATAAACTGATTTGAATCAATCTTCATTTTCATTACATCCTTTAATGGTATTAATATACTGTAATTGGTTATAATTGGTATTGTTGTACTGGTTTTGATGGAAACTGAAATTGTCACTGTGGTTCTCTACTTGTAATTTGTCACCTTTTATTGGTAGCATGTTAGAACCACTAAATCCTAAAGGAATATGGCCCAAGACACACTACTGGACAGGATTACTAGGTCTGTGTAACAAAACCAGCCCAAAGGTCAATCAAAAATAGCCCCCAAAAAGCCCAACAACCATATCCAAATATCAAAACTCAGCATATACCCCTCCCATACCTGAAATACAAATTTTACAGTCACTTTTATGCCTTACACAAAATTTAAATCAGTAACATTAATCATAATCAATCTCATAAAGTCCCCTCCCTCACACAACTCATAATCTAGTTGATTTATCATTAGAATGTAATTAGAATGTAAAATATTTCAATACACACATTACAGTCAGTTACAATTTATGCAATATGTCAAATCTTTACACAGCTGGAAAAAAAATCAACTCACGGAAACAGGTTACAAGTAGCTCAATTCTGTGAGAAAACCGTGAACTTGGCAACCACTGGAAACCATTTGGTAATGTTTTAATGGTTAACAGTTGATGGTTTTTAATGTTTCCACAACAAATACCATTACAAACCATTAGTGCATGGTTTCTATTTTTGTTAGACCAGGCGTCAATAAAACTAACAATATGGCTTGTAATGTTATATTTAACTTAGGAAAGCTATCCAATATCCATAACTGGACCACTAACTCTAGAGAGGAGCATTTGGCTAAATATATGCACTATGTTACATATTCAATGTATTTTTACTTTGAAAAACCACCTAAAATCACTGTGGCGAGATTTGCAACAACACCAATCACATTTTCTTCATAATTTGTAAAAATCCTTACCATTGTCATGGTGCCATATTAACTTTATTTTGTGCTCTACACAGGTTGCTATGCCAAAAACTTTGGTCCAAAGGGCTTTGGATACGGTCAAGGTGCTGGAGCGCTGTCACACACTAAATAGATCAGCGTGACACCAATCGTAAGCATCTGCAGAAACACCTAAACACCTCCTGCTCGTGTATATGTGCACGAGTGAGTGCATGTTAGTGTCTTCAAAATGGAAACCGGTGTCAGTCAAGAAGGAAACCAGAGTCCAGATGCTTCAGTCTAAATCTTAAACAAGACACGTTCCACATTTCAACACATTCCACATCATGTCATTGTCTTGAACCCATAAACATCTCTGCTTAACTCTTGAACGCTGCTTAATGCTTGAAAGAATGTCTAGTATGTAAACAAAACATGGGTTTAGACTTAATCTGCTCAGATAAAATGATTTGGTGGAACCTGAGCTGTGCTGTCAGTATTCTTCTGCTTAGATGTACTGTCTGTTCTCTAATGGATCTGCATGAGTTTACTAGTTTACCACATGATTCTTTGAGCTTTAATCACAGTAAAGAAAGTTTTCTTTAGCTCTATTCAAAGCATGAATGTGTCACAGGTACTCCCTGGCTTAAGATGCGCTAAAATAATTTCACTATCATTGGAAAAATATCCCACATATGTATGTACTTTAAGTAGATGTTATAGAAGTAAATGTACAAAAATGCACAGTTTTGGTGTCTTTTTTTATTATTTGTGTCCATTAAACTGAATAGCTGGTGAATGTAAATGTTTGTAAGATTTATTTTATGTAAAATGAATGTGCCTTGCAAATAAGCGGAGCTAGTTTCAGTGTATACTGTATTTCTAGTAGAGGGAATATGGTGTCACACATTAAAAAAACAAAACAAAACAAAACAAAACAAAACAAATGAACAGATGTTCACTGGTTTTTAAGCTTTTTTTAAATTTTTTAAATTTTTTTTCATTGGATGATGTACACTACCATTAAAAAGTTTGGGGTCTGTACGCTTTTTCAATTATTTTTAAAGAAGCCTCTTCTGCTCACCAAGGCTGTATTTGTTAAGAAACATTTCTTATTATCAGTGTTTAAAATAGTTTCAGTAGTCTTTGGTAAGTAGAAATTTAAATTTCAAAAGAACAACGCATATTTGATATACAGTAGAAATCTTTTTTGTAGTAACATTATAAATGTCTTTAGAGCAATCGAATGCATCCTTGCTACATAGATGTATTCATATCTTCCTGACCTCAAACTTTTGAACCATAGTGTATATTGTATCACATATCTACGGAGCCCCGCACATGACATGCAAGAAAAAAAAAAAAATTGTGCGCACGATTTACTAATTCGTTCCCTCAATTTACTAAAACGTGCACACGATCACTATTGCGTTCCCTCGATTTGCTAAATTGTGCGCACGATTTAGCAAATCGAGGGAACGAATTAGTAAATCGTGCGCACAATTTATAAATCGAGTGAACGAAACAGTAAATCCAGGGAACGCAATAGTAATCGTGTGCACGTTTTAGTACATTGAGGGAACGAATTAGTAAATCATGCGCACAATTTAGCATACTATTTTTTCCTGCATGCCATGTGCGGGGCTCCGTACATATCTAAATGACATATAACCTATTGTTTCAAATATGCAATTTATACATACCATTAATCAGGCATGGTTTTTATTAACATTTTCTGTTTTAACTTGACTAAACAATCAACTGGTCATGAATTATTCATATAAAACTCTCACTGTCTACTAATTTGACATGCGTCAATGTTCTCTGCATTTGTTGCATGTGAATGGTTATCTGTAAAGTGAGTAGCACATAACCACATTCCGTTCACATGATCTCAATGGCATGTGCTAAGTTCATAACCTAATCATTTTACAATTTTAGAAATGTACTATGAGTCACTCTCTTATTAAGTTTCATTGTGACTGAAAGATGAACTATCTGACACTTACAGTCAGGTCGCTTCCTCTTGGGAAGCACCCGATAATCCTTTAAAATGTCGTAAACATTTCATTGGTTAAGAACACTGAGCTCTGCCGATTGTGTACAGAACATCAACCTGACTACTGCTGTATTTCTAGATACAATGCACATTTTAATAGTTATACTTATTATATTTGTCAGCCAAAAGGGAGTTTTACGTTATTTTATGATATTTTGAACATTTATTGCATTATTTTAGTACCATGTGTGTTATCCTGAAGGTGTTGTGTTGTGAAGGTTACACACATCTCTGTGTATATCCAAGCATTGTTCCTGGATATGCCAATTTGGCCTGTTTTGCCACATTTATTATTTTTTCAGTATATTTGTTTTTATGACATTCAGGATCCATATATATTAAAGGAATAGTTCACTAAAAAAATAAAAATTTACTGAAATTGTACTCACCCTCAAGCCATCCATTCTATTTCTTCATGAGAACACATTTGGAGAAATGTAGCATTGCATCACTTGTTCACCAGTGGATCCTCTGCAGTGAATGGGTGCTGTCAGAATGAGAGTCCAAACAGCTGATAAAAACATCACAAGTAATCCACAACACTCCAGTCCATCAGTTAACATCTTGTGTAGTGAAAAGCTGTGTGTTTGTAATAACCTTTAAACTGTTAAAACTCTCATTCTGACGGCACCCATTCACTGCAAGGGATCCATTGGTGAGCAAGTGATGTAATGCTACATTTATCCAAATCTGTTCCCATGAAGAAACAAACTCATCTACTACATCTTAGATGGCCTGAGGATGAGTAAATTTTCAGCAAATTTTCATTTTTGGGTGAACTATTCCAAACCGATTTATGTTAAGTAGTTTTTTTTTTTTTTTTTTTTTTTAATGAGCTTCTGATACAGTTACGCCCCACTGCAGCACACCGGCTTGGTTAAACTTTTCACCTGAAACAGAAAAGTGAAATTAATGACTGGAATACGCTCAATCTGTCAAACATTAGAAAGAAAATTCAGTGTTGTGTGGGAGTAACGTTATTCATGTTACAAGCTGTCTGCATGTAATGGCTGTTGAACTGAGGGAAGGAAAAGAGCCCCTGCCAAATCTAGCATTAACATGAACCACCTACACACATTCCATCTGTGAAAGAAAGACAGGCTAATATTTCGAAATGATACAGGCATTAATATAGGTTTCATTTATAATGTTAAAATCATGCTGTAGCCGTGCATTCTATTTGTAGCAAATGTGGATGATCTTTAATAATACGAGGTACATCTTTGTGTTTTCCAGTGATTATTTCCGACCGGTGACATTGGTTCCAATAAGAGCAGATGACCTAAATGTTTTTATTTAATGTGTGGCATGGGTGAAACAACATAGCATGTACACTTCGAATTTGGTTTCAAATGCTAAGAAGAGGTTAAGATTGTCCTCTAGTGGACAGAATGCAAAAAAAAAAAATGTCTCAGCTATGAAAAAGAGCAACTATTTCCCACGACCAACACTGACTTTTGAAGATGTTCATCATTCCATTTTAGTTGTATCAGTGAAGACAACACTATTGGATGAGTTTCGCTTCCTGCTCTGAATTGACACAACATAAAGAGTTTTCAGTCCACCAATGTTTTGAACTGAGTAACAAGACTCTAGTCTGGTCAAATTTGACCAATTTGATATACTGTGTGTGTGTGTGTGTGTGTGTGTGTGTGTATATACATATATATATATATATATATTATATATATATATATATATATATATATATATATATATATATATATATATATATATATATATATATACAGGTGCTGGTCATATAAATAGAATATCATCAAAAAGTTGATTTATTTCACTAATTCCATTCAAAAGTGAAACTTGTATATTATATTCATTCATCACACAGACTGATATATTTCAAATGTTTATTTCTTTTAATTTTGATAATTATAAACGACAACTAAGGAAAATCCCAAATTCAGTATCTCAGAAAATTAGAATATTGTGAAAAGGTTCGATATTGAAGACACCTGGTGCCACACAATAATCATTAAATTAAATCAAAACAAAAGAAAAACCCTTTAAATAGTCACTCAGTCTAGTTCTGTAGGCTACACAATCATGGGGAAGACTGCTGACTTGACAGTTGTCCAAAAGACAAACATTGACACCTTGCACAAGGAGGGCAAGACAAAAAAGGTCATTGCAAAAGATGCTGGCTGTTCACAGAGCTCTGTGTCCAAGCACATTAATAGAGAGGCGAAGGGAAGGAAAAGATGTGATAGAAAAAAAAGTGTACAAGCAATAGGGATAACCGCACCCTGGAGAGGATTGTGAAACAAAACCCATTCAAAAATGTGGGGGAGATTCACAAAGAGTGGACTGCAGCTGGAGTCAGTGCTTCAAGAACCACTATGCACAGACGTATGCAAGACATAACTGACAGATGTTGTATTCCTTGTGTCAAGCCACTCTTGAACAACAGACAGCATCAGAATGGGCTAAAGACAAAATGGACTGGACTGCTGCTGAGTGGTCCAAAGTTATGTTCTCTGATGAAAGTAAATTTTGCATTTCCTTTGGAAATCAGGGTCCCAGAGTCTGGAGGAAGAGAGGAGAGGCACACAATCCATGTTGCTTGAGGTCAAGTGTAAAGTTTCCACAGTCAGTGATGGTTTGGGGTGCCATGTCATCTGCTGGTTTTGGTCCAATGTGTTTTCTGAGGTCCAAGGTCAACGCAGCCGTATACCAGGAAGTTTTAGAGCATTTCATGCTTCCTACTGCTGACCAACTTTATGGAGATGCAGATTTCATTTTCCAACAGGACTTGGCCCCAGCACACAGTGCCAAAGCTACCAGTACCTGGTTTAAGGACCATGGTATCCCTGTTCTTAATTGGCCAACAAACTCGCCTGACCTTAACCCCATAGAAAATCTATGGGGTATTGTGAAGAGGAAGATGCGAAATGCCAGACCCAACAATGCAGAAGAGCTGAAGGCCACTATCAGAGCAACCTGGGCTCTCATAACACCTGAGCAGTGCCACAGACTGATCGACTCCATGCCACGCCGCATTGCTGCAGTAATTCAGACAAAAGGAGCCCCAACTAAGTATTGAGTGCTGTACATGCTCATACTTTTCATGTTCATACTTTTCAGTTGGCCAAGATTTCTAAAAATCCTTTCTTTGTATTGGTCTTAAGTAATATTCTAATTTTCTGAGATACTGAATTTGGGATATTCCTTAGTTGTCAGTTATAATAATCAAAATGAAAAGAAATAAACATTTGAAATATATCAGTCTGTGTGGAATGAATGAATATAATATAAATGTTTCACTTTTTGAATGAAATTAGTGAAATCAACTTTTTGATGATATTCTAATTATATGACCAACACATATATATATATATATATATATATTTCTTCTTCTTCTTTTTGTATTATCTTAACTATTCACTATTTGCTTATGTGCATAGTATGTATATGATTATTTTATAGACCTTATGTGCCAGAGAAGCACACAGCCATCTTTAGAACTGTATCTATTTATAACTTCAGGTTTGGCTGTAGGTCTATAGCAGGGTTCCTCAAATCTTGCACTGGAGGGCCAATGCGCTGCAGAGTTTAGCTCCAACCCTGATCAAAGTCACCTGCCTGTGATTTTCTAATGATCCCGAAGACATTGATTAGCATGCTCGGGTGAGGTTGATTAGGGTTAGAGCTAAACTCTGCAGGGAAGTGGATCTCGTGGTCTAGATTTGAGGATCCCTGCTCTATAGCATCGCTGTTGAAGAGTAATTATAGCTGGTGAAGTGGATTTACTTTACATATTGTAGTGGAAACTAAAGTTATAATGAGCATTGTAATGTTCCAGGCAGATGTCAAAACAATAGATATCAGTACACCGGACGTTTTTAAAACGAGCAGTTCATTCATAAATTTGTACGACCTTACGTTTAAGCAGTGGAAATACAAGCGGAAGGCAGAAGACAACAAGAGCAGCGCTGAAAAGGCGTGGAGCTACATAAGGTCTCCATCTACTTGAGCATAGGCCAAAAATTTAAATTCTTTGGTAAGGGACTTTTTATTAAAGTGGGGTATCACATGGCACAGAGCAGTACGGAAGAGGATTAGGGCCAAGCAATAATAAAAATATAAAATCATCTCGAGATTAAAGTCATTAAATTGCGAGATTAAACTCATTATATTTCTAGAAAAAAAGTTGAAATACAATCTTGAGAATAAACTCATTAAATATTGAGAATAAAGTCGTTGTGTTTCGAGATTAAACTCGTTAAATTTCGAGAAAAAAAGTCGAAATACAATCTTGAGAATAAACTCATTAAATATCGAGAATAAAGTCGTTGTGTTTCGAGATTAAACTCGTTAAATTTAGAGAAAAAAAGTCGAAATACAATCTTGAGAATAAACTCATTAAATATCGAGAATAAAGTCGTTGTGTTTCGAGAAAAAAACTCGTTAAATTTCGAGAAAAAAAGTAAAAATACAAACTTGAGAATAAACTCATTACATTACACACCATTAATGGCAATGCCGTACGGTTTTAATTTATCATAGCTGTGCCAGAGTGCATTTGGGTGAAGCCAGCGATAACCTTGCATTTGTCCTCTGGTTGTCATTTCATGTTGGACAAAAGCGAGTAGCCTACATCGCGCAAATTGGACTGATTTTTTTCTTCTAAAAAGACCTAGCCGCTTGCAAATTCTCTTTAAAGTTCGTGTGCTAATTATAATTGTGTCATAATTAGCTAAAGTTGATAGTATTTCTTTGTTACTGAAAGATATAGGCTATGCAATGAACACTGATCGAATGCGTTAAGGCCTGTTCACACCGGGACGAATTTCGCGCGCGATATTCGCCGATGTTTAACGCGTGGCTAAACAAAGGGCGCCAATGTGAGTGTGCACACCGACGCACAAAACACGAGGCGTAAAAGCGTCATTTTTTTAAAAAACACCTAGGGCTCTTTTTTTTTGGTTTGACGCACCGCGTCAAAAACTATACGACCAATGAGAATGGCGCTTTTGCACACGTGTCTGGAGCTTCTGAAGTTACAGTAAAACACAACTTGGGGGCGCTCAAACACAAAACTGTCTTGCTGAGCACACATACGTAACGGCGAAGAAGATATACGCCAAGTAGCGTCTACACTGCCGGGAAGAAATAAGACGAAGAAGATGCAAGGCAAGATGAATGTAGAGTTGCTGGTCTCGTTGGTGTCGTTACACAAAGAACTATATGACAAACGCGACAGCGATTACAAAAATCTTGATAAAAGAGAACTAGTATTTCTAGTATTTCTGTTTTACATTAAGCGCCATCTAATGTCAGGGAATGAATTTGCATGTTCACTCGGCTCATCGTCAGCGAAAATCGCTTGGGTGTGAACACAAAAAACGCGTTGAAAAACGCTGGCGAATAACGCGCGCCGATATTCGTCCCGGTGTGTACGGCCCTTTATTCTCAACATTTCATTTCGACTTTTTTTCTCGAAACACAACGACTTTATTCTCGAAATTAAATGAGTTTATTCTCACGATTATTTCGACTATTTTTCTTGAAATTTAACGAGTTTTTTTCTCGAAACAACGACTTTATTCTGGAAATTTAATGAGTTTATTCTCAAGATTGTATTTAGACTTTTTTTCTCGAAATTTAACGAGTTTTTTCTCGAAACACAACGACTTTAATCTCGCAATATAATGACTTTAATCTCGAGATGGTTTTATTTTTTTATTATTGCTTGGCCCTAATCCTCTTCCGTAGAGCAGAGAGTTAATGGGAGATTTTGGCCTTGGTTATTAAACGGAAAAAGGCTTGAAGAGTTGAACAAGAATAACTATTCACCCTCACCTACTATTGTTTACTATTTTTTTTTCTACAATTTTCAATGGGATATTCTTTTATCAGATTATTTTCCTTGTCCTACAGAGACTATCGAAATTGGTATCATCAAATAGAAGAAAAAAATTCATATTAGGAGCCTTTGGTTCTAAATTAGTATAACAGGAATTCAAGAAAGGGGGGGAAAAAGAAAAAAAAAATTGACAGGGATTAATAAGAGTAGTCAGACCTTAAGTATCCCGTCAAAGTAATTCAATAGAATAAAAGAAAGGCCACCTGATGTAAAGCTGTCATGACATGAATGGACGTCCAGCAGCATTTCAGAGTTAAAGTAGGACTAATCCCCATGACGTCACGAGCGGGTGGGGAGAGCCTTCAGAAACACGAGAAGAGTCGCTTTCAAGAGGAGCAAGTACCAACATGCCCAGATTACGGGATTTCCAAGTAGATTGTAACAGTGTTTAAAAGTCGGAAATTGATCTTTAGCCACAGAGGAGCCTGGCGGCAATGCAGCGACGAAGCGTTAGAATCACGACTCTTCAGTGGGATTATTTTCAGCAGAAATCTTTAAAGTTGAGCGACATGAATAAATGAAGGCGTTGTATACTGTATGCAGTGGGCGCACAGCGGTTACGCGCGTTTGCGTGCAATGTTCGGTCGTTAACGCTGCGCCAAAACAGCAGTGAACGCTTCGCCGATTCTCCTTTTTGTTTCACTCCGACCTTTATTGAGAATGAACCAGTGTAAAGTCATGAAGGATGGCTATCTGGAGAAGAGGAGTAATGGAGTTCTGCAGCTGTGGAAGAAGAAGCGTTGCGTTCTGTCGGAGGACGGGCTCCGGCTGTACGACTGTAAAGGCGAGAGCGGTAAAGAGATGCGCTTCGAGCAGATGTCCACGCTGGACTGCGTGGAGTATAAACGGGGTTTGGTGTACTTCACCATCGTGATGAACGGCGGGAAGGAGATTGACTTCAGGTGCCAGCAGGAGGGAACGGCGTGGAACGCGGAGATCGCGCTCGCGCTGGTGCGCTTCAAAAACCGCGTCGCCGTTCAGACCGGCAGGAACAGACATCTGTCACATCTGGGCAGCTGCGGGGAGGGGGACGTCGAGCTTTGAGGGTAAAGACCACTGATTTTGATGTTGACCGGCTGCTTGTGTGTTCCTAGCACGGAGAAGCGTTCTCAGGAATCAGTTATCCTGAATAACATCTGCTATTCATTTACTGGATTGAGTTCTATAAAAGACCGCTCTGTCCGGTCTGACATGACTAAAATATGACTAAATATTCTTTTACAGTTTTGAGAGGCTTTATTTAAGGTTTTGTATGAAATAGCTGCCCGAGTCCCAAAAAATAAAAATAAAAATAAAAATAAAATAATTTTAAATTCCCAGTTGGAATTTCGATGATAATTTGGAATCAGTTCTAATAGATCATATTGGGAATTTGCTTAAATTCAATTCCCAATATTCCCAAAACAAAGGCTGGGTATTTTAAAGTGCAAAGCTCTCAATAGGACAATTATATCTAATAGGAAAAATACACATATAGAACATCAAATGGCATTTAAAGAACATTTTAACACTAATTGCTCCTTAAATGACTGTCCTGTTATTAGCAAGCCATTAATCAATTCAAAAGGGTTCCCAAATCACACTATTAATAAATAGTTATAAAATCCTTTAGGATTTATTCATGTTATTCAGTGGAATGTTTTAAAATTCTTATTTGATCCCATTAGAATCCTTTACAATTGTTTCCAGATTTTTTTTAGAAAAAAGTTTTTACAATTTTAAACACATTCTTTAAGGATTTTTATTTATAAAGGCATTCATGCTGAATGAAACGTGGAAATCAGATCAGATATTATATTTTCTTTGCTAATAAAAATCATTTGCAGTCATGCATTACAAACACACACAATTCAGATTGTGAGATTTTAGTTTTATGCCATTTCCATTGCATGGACAAATATTGATTAAAAAAATAATTGATTTCACTGGATGAATCTCACAAGTCTTTAAACTAATGCAGTATGACTGTTGTATCCCCCAGATTTCTCAACCCAGATGAGCACTGGATCCAAAAGAGGAGAAAAAATGGACAAGAAAGTGAAGGCAGGAGGCCAATGTTAAGAAAACACCTGATGAAAAATGCAGAGTACTTTAAAACTCATTTATTTCTTTTCTTTTGTGCTTCCACCATTTATCAAAGTGACACCTCTTGGCGTGCTCACAGACGCCGTGAATGAATTTGTACATGTGGGTGTCACGCCATGGATGTTTTGTACACAGTGGAGTTTTTTCCATGCACTTTTATTGCAGAAGATAATGGCAACAGAGACCCAGTGGATTGCTCTTCACTATAAATCAATGCTAATTACACTCCTCACAACGGCAGAGTGGATTTTGGCATGGTTTTATACTTTTAAGAGACATATTTACCTCGTGCTAAATGGAGGACTCCCACTCAGTATTATAAGTAAAAGCATGACGCTGCTTTAGGAGACATTAACCATAGATGAAGTATGATTTACAGCTGCACTGTTTAACATTTCATAAGTATTTGAACTGATCTGGATTCATTCACTCGTAAAGGTTTTTAAACCCCACAGAAAGCATGGCAGGCTGCTGTTCCTTGGAATGTTTCCCGACTGGATGGAAAACTTGATGGATGTGTTTTAATTTGTTTTTCTCTGGGCAATGCTGTTATTACTACAATTTTCTCCATATTCTGCCTACATAACCATAGCGGTTGCCAGAGTTTGAAAATAATCATCTGCATTGTGATGGGTAAAAAAGATTATAGAGGAAATGTGTTCTGCACAAGTCTC
Organism: Cyprinus carpio; assembly: GCF_018340385.1. Classification (NCBI taxonomy): domain Eukaryota; kingdom Metazoa; phylum Chordata; class Actinopteri; order Cypriniformes; family Cyprinidae; genus Cyprinus; species Cyprinus carpio. The sequence goes on along the minus strand of NC_056594.1, from coordinate 4,327,587 downwards.
ATTATGCCATTAGGTACACATTTTCCAAATAAAAAGAATGATTTTGTGGCTTTGAAAGACATATCGGTGAGAATCTCTCTTAATTAGTTTGTGGAGGCCCAAGGCAGCAGCTGGATTTTGAATCCTAATTAGAAGCAGTGTTTTAGCTCTCAGTCGCTTTCTCGACTCTCAACCTGAAGTGTCTCTGCAGCACATGCCCGGACAATGGCCTCACTGACTAATAATGTCCCGCCTTGCCTGCTTTCCCCAGCTGTCAGTTTCACCGCGAGGCCATCAAAGAAGTTGTCAAACAGGGCTTTTTTTTTCTTCTAGATGAATGTGTTTTGCTGTTATGCATAGTAATCTGTGGAAGTGCATGCATTAACAAACTAAGGCGTGAAAGGAAGTGTAGTATTAATCTGAAACATGCCACAACCGGTTTGGTATCATGATAAATACATAAATTAAATTAAATGACAGACTGTGAAAAATCCATTCAAAGTCACTGAAATTCTGATGCAAGCTTCACAAATGCTTCTGGGAAGTCATAACCCATTAATAACTTGCTATGCATATAAATATGGTAAATGCAAACAATTATGCAAATAATTAACAATGCAAATAATTCACTATGTTTTGTCTGAAGCACAAATAACATTGATAAATGCACACAAAGTAGATAATACCCTTCAGTCATTGCACATCAGTTCCAGTACAACATAAGGGCCCGACACATTGTTGTTGCAGCTGTCACAATGTTATGATGGTGGCAGTGGACCATATAAGTGTTAAAAAGACATGCAATACAAACAAACCATGTTTCATATTAAACATGGCAACAGACATTTACCAACAAATTTAGAGGATTTTTGGACGACAAATTATATTACATTAATATTTAATTTGATGTTTGAATACAAATATGCATTTGTTCAAATATATATCTATTTTTATGTATATGAATAATATATGCATCAGAGAATCCTGAAAAAAGTCGCTGTTTCCACAAAAAAAAAATATAAAGCTGCACATCTGCTTTCAACATTATTAATAATAAATGCTCGATCGGTATATTAGAATGATTTCGAAGGGATCATTTGAAAATATGTTCAAATGCAGGTTTTAAATTGTAATACATTTTCACAATATTACAGTTTTTACTGTATTTTTTATTAAAAAAAAGCCTGGGTGAGCATAATGTGAATATATATATATATATATATATATATATATATATATATATATATATATATATATATATATATATATATATATATATATCAAATCTGATAAGGGCTAATGATGGAACCATTTTAAAAAAAGTTTTTTTTTTCAACAGGATTTGCATTTTCATGGGTTTAAATAAAACTTTTTTTTATCATTATTTATACAGTAAGAGACAAAGACATAAACAACTGTGCATCAAAACCAATCCTTTCCTGGTAAAATAATAATAATAATAATAAAATAAAATACAAAAAAAAAGTCAACAAATTTACCAGAGCTGAATGTAATTTCAGTGACCTGAATAACATGTCATTTTTTTTAAGCTGCGTTTCATGATGTTGCAATCCGTTCCAAATCAACAAATGCACTGGAGTGAAGTGAACTTCTACTAATGTCCCCTGCTGAGTGTGTAGGCAGCATTGAAGACTGTGTAGGCGCCTATCAACTGTCATATTCCACGCTCTCCAGTGTAGCTCTGCTCTCATCCCCAGGCTGTTTGGTGCCCTGGGCTGTGCCTTACAATAATAGGCAGATTGTGTGTGGAAAACCCCAGAGCCAGATCTACTGAGGAGGCTCTGTTAAAAAAAGCCACAGTCTTGAAATGACTCATCAGTCTGGCTGCTTCCTTATAAGTCTGCTGGACCTCACCACATGTATGCAATGGCTTTGCTGTGTTGTGTACAGCAGTTTCAGAATAAAGTCCTCTTTGATTGTGTGTATATAGAGTTGAACTGTAATTAGACCAAAATACAGGCTACTAATTGTTCTGTAGAGGTTGCTAAACTTTCATTTGCTCCTTCACAAGTCCTTCAGAAGTAGATAAAAGCTATAAATATGTAGTTAGTTATTTACTCTAAATATATTATGTCATAATGGAGTTGACTGATTGTTTAAAGTGAATCAGGTTTCCTCATTTGACTCCTGTTGAATGTCACACACATACTGTACGGATATACAGTCTCTCCCAGTTACATAATGCTTCAGTCTGCACCTGGATATGTTGTGACATCTTTTCCCAAAGGTGTGTCTCTGCAGGTTCAATGGGGTTAGAGGCGTCACGCTCATAAACACACTCACGGGTCATGAGAGAAATGACCTGCGGTAATACACGTGAAGTGTGTTCAACAGCTGAGCTCGGATGATAAACACTGCAGGGGGGGTGCTCATATATGCACATCCATCTACAACTAATTAGTTTGAAGTAGTAGAGAATAAGTTGGGTTGAGTTAGAAAACAAAACATAAAAACTAAATTAATAAATTAATTAAATAATAATAATCCAATTTTTAGATTATTCTAAAATTCAAGAAAATTATATATATATATATATATATATATACTATATATATATATATATATATATATATATATATATATATATATATATATATATCATTATCATGACCAAATGTTAAAGCTGATTAATTTATTAAATTAATTTATTGATGGATTTAAAAAAAATGGGTTTGAAGTAATAGTTCACTCAAAAATGACAATTCTGTCTTCAATTACTCATCCTCATGTTTTGCTAAATCAGTATGACTTTCTTTGTCTGTGGAACAAGAAGATAATTTTAAAAATGTCTTTGTGTTTTTGTCCATACACTCTCAGAAAAAGTGGTACCTTTTCAAAAGCTACTAATATTTAGGTACTAATATGTACCCTTAAGGTATAATTTGTGAGGTATATGCATCATTTAGGGGTAAAAAAGGTTGTAAAGATGCACATTTTGAAAAAGTTCCACCTCATGTACCTTTTTTTTGTGTTCAGTAGAAGGCAGTCTTTACCAACATTGCTCAAATTATCTTCTTTTGTGTTTCACAGAAAAAAAAAAAAGTAAGAAGCAGAAATCTTCACGTTAATGTGCTATTTGTTTTTTCTCTTGACTGTGGTTGTCCTGTCTCTCTTTAGACACATTCCAGAAGGTTGTGTGCGTCATCGACAGAGGCATGTGAGGAGCAGAGAGACCATGTGTGTAAACGGTGTTAAAATAGCAGACAAGTGTGAGCCTGATGATTTCAACATGACCCTTTAACCTGCTGCTCATGCTGCTAAAGCTGCACTTGAGTTTTTAACCACCATGAAATATTACACTATTAAAACTCATTACTAAGACTGTGAACACATGTTATATGTATAAATGGAAAGTAAAACATAATTAGTGCATTGGTACATTTTTGTTCAGCATGTTAGTATATATATATTTTTTAATTAATTTATTAATAATGTACATTTATTTACATTTGTTTACCATGTCTTAAATATTTATAAAATTATAATATTTAATTGGTATATTGTATATTTAAGAATACATTTTTAGTTTTATTTAATAAGTTATATTTTTATTATATTACATTTTGTCATGGTTTTCCAAAAGATTGCGGGTGCAGGGGGTTTGTGAGTTGATAAAAAGCTGATCATTAATTAAATAATTAAAATTAAAAAAAAATAAAACAGTAAACACACACACACACACACACACACACACACAAAATTAAATATTTTATTTGTTTACTTGAATGTCATGTGACCATTACCCAACATTAGAGAACTGTGAACATGAAAATGTGTTGTTAATTTATTAAGATATTAACATAAAATCTCAGGGGTACTTCAAATAAATATTTTACTACCAAAAAAAAAGTTTGGGAGTCCCTGAGTTTCATGAACAATTTAAAAGTCACATTTGATTAGATGAAAGTACATAAAGATCTCCAGCAGAGGGCAGACTAACTCAAAAATCATGTGTGATGAAGAAATTCTGCAGCTCAAATGTATATAATATAATATAATATAATATAATATAATATAATATAATATAATATAATATAATATAATATAAACAGATAGATAAACAGCCTTGCTGCAGACGCCGATTCTGGTGCACAGGAGGACTGAATGAATGTCTGATTCTCTGGGAGAGTGTGGGCTGCTGTTGTTTTGATGTCAGTTTGACTTTGGTCTAAATATTTTCATAACATTGAACCTATGTGATGACCACATTCTGTTTTTTTTTTTTTTTTTTAATCTAAGGGCAGGTCTAGTGTTACAGGACAATCAAGTGGCTTCATAAAACTAACACTAAAAATCTGCTGTTCCTTCTTGACTCTACAGACAAAAACAAAGATTCTTCATGCACTGGTTAGTTTTGAAATTTTTGGGGTTATTCAGCTTTTTATAACATGTTGTTTCGGACTAATGGAAAGAAAACATCTTAAATAGACTTTTAAGTGTTTATTTTATTACACTTTTTTATTACACTTTTTTATTACAAAGATATATAAAATCAACTTTCCAAAAATCTTTAATTCTAAAATATCAATTAATACATTTTTGAAACTGGCTTTAAACAATGTTCAGATTTCTGTTCTGGAACATTATGAAAATTAGTGCATAATATTCAATTAGATAATGCCTCATTTGCAAATGTCTTTGTAAAGCAATATTAAATATGTGTTCTGAGTTTGTCACACCACTAACAAATGTGTTATTAACCACCCAGACCTATTTAATGAAGAAAAAAAAAACGCCAAGTAAATAATATAAGGTATCCAAATTCTTGCAAAAATGAGCATTATTCTCTGCTCTCAAATGCTGGGGGGCGTGTCTGCTGTCGGCGCTGAAACCATGCCCACTCGTGGGAAAGCTGCCGTCTCTCTCTGTCAAAAAACCCCTACAACCTGAATGGATCAGACAAGATTTCAGCCCCGCCAAAAAAACCCTGAATACAAAAATGGTGAAAAACTCCTGTTATGTATTGGACAACTCCTTTTATCCTTTCTGAAGCCTGATTTGTTCACGTTTGTGTAGCTGCACAAACCAATGGCGAACTGTATTTCTGGGAATGGTTCTAGACTCCTCCCTAATGTGAGCGTGGATTTCGGCGGATCGGTCCTGACTATCAGCGATTGACGGGCTTCCCTCAAACCGGGGACGACAAGCCCCTGAGGGTTTTTCAGCGGCTGCTCGGCCTCATGGCCGCTGCCGCCTCTGTAACTCTGCTGGGCCTGCTCCACATGCGGCCCCTCCAATTTTGGCTAAAAGCCAGGTTGAGGAAATTTCTGGTCAGGGTGGACCACCGCTGTATCGAAAGCTGTCTGCCCCCTCGAGGACACTCGCCTGTTTCAGACAGGAGTCAGACATGTCAGCGAATTTGGGCAGTCTTTGGGGAAGGCAGAGGTCAAACTCTTCGCCTCGGAAGACAAACTCTCAGTCTCAACATTTTTCTCAAATACGGAGAGGATTGCCCTGGCCCACGACTGGCCCAGGGCTCGCCTGTATGCAATTCTTCGGTAGCCCTGATTCCCCATATCATCAGGCGAAATTATTAAATTAATTTATTGATTGATTTAAAAAAATGGGTTGCAGTAATAGTTCCTCAAACAATGACATTCTGTCCTTCAATTACTCATGCCTCATGTTTGGCTAAATCAGTATGACTTTCTCTTTGTTTGGGACAATAAATATTTTAAAATGTATTTTGTGTATTGTCCATACCTCTCAGAAAAAGTGGTACCTTTTTCAAAGCTACTAATATTTAGGTACTAATAGGTACCGCTTAAGGTATAATTTGATGAGGTAGATGCAGTCATTTAGGGGTAAAAAAAGGTTTTAAAGATGCACATTTTTGAAAAAGTTCGCACCTCATGTACCTTTGGTTTTTTTTTTTTTTTTTTGTTTCAGTAGGAAGGCATCTTTACCAACATGCTCCAATTATCTTCTTTTGTGTTTCACAGAAAAAAGCAGCAATCTCACGTTAATGGCTTGTTGTTTTTTTCTCTGACTGTGGTTGTCCTGTCTCTCTTTAGACACATTCCCAGAAGGTTGTGTGCGTCATCGACAGAGGCAGGTGAGGAGCAGAGAGACATGTTTGTAACGTTGTTAAAATAGCAGACAAGTGGTGACCTGTGATGTCAACATGACCCTTTAACCTGCTGCCATGCTGCTAAAGCTCACTTTGAGTTTTTTAACCACATGAATATTACACTATTAAAACTCATTACTAAGACTGTGAACACATGTTATATGATAATGGAAAGTAAAACTAATTAGTGCTTGGTACATTTTTGTTCAGCATGTTAGTATATAGTATATTTTTTAATTAATTTTTAATAATGTACATTTATTTACATTTGTTTTACCATAGTCTTAATATTTACTAAAATTATATAGTTTTAAATAGGTATATTGTATATTTAAGAATACATTTTAGTTTTTATTTAATAAGTTATCTTTTTATTATATTACATTTTGTCATGGTTTTCCACAACAGATTTGCGTGTGCAGGGGTTTGTGAGTTTGATAAAATCTGATCATTAATTTAAATAATTAACATTAAACCAAATATAAAACAGTAAAAACACACACACACACTACCCACACACACAAAAATTAAATATTTTATTTGTGTTACTTGAATGTTCCATGTGACCAATTACCCAACATTAGAGAAACTAGTTGAACATGTGAAAATTTGGGCTGTTGTAATTTATTAAGATATTAACTAAAATCTCAGGTGAGTACTGTCGCAAATAATATTTTACTACCAAAAAAAAAAGTTGGGAGTCCCTGAGTTTCATGAACAATTTAAAAGTCACATTTGATTAGATGAAAGTACATAAAGATCTCCAGCAGAGGGCAGACTAACTCAAAAATCATGTGTGATGAAGAAATTCTGCAGCTCAAATGCTATAATATAATATAATATTACATTTAACTTTCACATTTACTCATTTAGCAGACGCTTTTATCCAAAGCGACTTACAAATGAGAACAGTAAAAACAATCATATCACCACACGAGAGAACAACAACGGTATACAAGTGCTATGACAAGTCTCAGTTAGTCTAGTACAGAACACGTAGCAGGGGTTTTTTTTTTTTTCAATTTTTTGAACTATGATAGACAAGAAAAAGAAAAAAAAGGTAAGTATAGTATTAGTTGTTTAAGTGGCAGGCAAAAAAGATGAGTCTTTAGATGTTTTTTAAAAATGAGTAAAGACTCAGCTGTTCGAATTGAGATCGGGAGAATGAAAGTAAGTGTAGATAGCCCCAGTGAAAAAGTCCGTGAGAGTGATTTTGAACCTCTTTGGGATGGCACCACACGACGTCGTTCACTTGCAGAGCGCAAACTTCCTGGAGGGCGCATAAGACTGAACTAGTGAGTTTAGGTACGTAAGTTGGCGCCGTGCCAGTGGTCGTCTTGTAGGCAAGCATCAGTACCTTGAATTTGATGCGAGCGGCTACTGGTAGCCAGTGTTAACCTGATGAGGAGAGGAGTAAGTCATGAGCTGTTTTTGGCTCATGAAGCCAACCCTCGCTGCTGCATTCTGGATCAGTTGTAGAGGCTTGATAGTACATGCAGGAAGGCCCGCCAGAAGAGCATTACAATAGAGTCCAGTCTGGAGAGAACAAGAGCTTGGACAAGCGAAGTTGGGTATGGCTTGCTCTGACAGGAAGGGTCTAATCTTCCTAATGGTTGTATAAGGCAAATCTGCAGGACCGGGTCGTTGTAGCAATATGGTCTGTGAAGCTTAACTGATGATCCAACACACTCCTAGGTTTCTGGCTGTCCTGGAAGGAGTATGGTTGACGAACCCAGCAGATTTTCTGGTGCACAGGAGGACTGAATGAATAATATAATATAATATAATATAATATAATATAATATAATATAATATAATATAATATAATATAAACAGATAGATAAAGCCTTGCTGCAGATTTTCTGGTGCACAGGAGGACTGAATGAATGTCTGATTCTCTGGGAGAGTGTGGCTGCTGTTGTTTGATGTCAGTTTGACTTTGGTCTAAATATTTTCATAACATTGAACCTATGTGATGACCACATTCTGTTTTTTTTTTTTTTTTTTTAATCTAAGGGCAGGTCTAGTGGTTACAGGACAATCAAGTGGCTTCATAAAACTAACACTAAAAATCTGCTGTTCCTTCTTGACTCTACAGACAAAAACAAAGATTCTTCATGCACTGGTTAGTTTTGAAATTTTTGGGGTTATTCAGCTTTTTATAACATGTTGTTTCGGGACTAATGGAAAGAAAACATCTTCAATACACTGTAAAAAAATTCCTGTAGAAATTACAGTAACTTACTGGCAGCAGTTTGCCAGTAACTTACGTGTAATTAAAACTTACAGTAAAGATACTGTATTCATTATTTTTACAGCACCCACTTAACTTGCTGTAAATTTATTTACAATATATATATTTTTTACTGTAAAACACAATGTTATGTTCTTTTCTCCATTGATATATATTTTAATACAATAAAATATTAATTTACACTGTGAAATTGACTGTAATTTGTTTGTCCAACTTTTTACTATTTATTGTAAAACTGTACAAATTATGGTATTTCAACAGGTCTCAGTAGTAAAAACTACAAAAAGAAACAAAATACTGTTTAACTTCTTTTTATTGATTTAATTGTTCAATTGTAATACTTGAAATAACATTTTTAATATTCTTGCCGATTGTACTTTCAGTTTTCCAAAAACTTGAAAACATTTCATTTTAACATAAAAGTTTCATATAAGAGCATTTTAAAACACAGACATGAAAAGATTCAGTCATAAGAACAATCTTAAAAATTTTACAAATTCAGAAAACTCCTGTGTAGAACGATTTGCTCTTAGTAGCTTATAGTAGTTTATAATAGTTTTGCCAGCTGAAAATCCAGAAACTCCTTAATAAGGAGGATACATGCGGGTTCAGGCCAGAGTTCATCCTTTGCACCATGCATCTTCCCACTTCTTTTGCTGACCTGGAACTTTGAGGAGCACTTGCTGTTGTCAGGGTTAATCCTCACAATGAACCTTTACACATAACAGAAAACAAATTGTTAAGATCATTTGATGCGTAAAAATGTCTAACAACACAACCAAATACAGAAATGCGCTGCAAATGGCACAGAACACAACAAAAATATTTCCAGGGGACCCCAATAAGTGACGAACCTGGATGGGGCATGCTTTTTTTTTCTTGTAAAACATACAGAGATGACATTTTATGACATACACCTTGTATACAACTATACAAACTGTTTAAAAAGAACAGATGGTAAGATTAATCTATATATCAGTAACATTGTAATAATAATAATAATAAATAATAATGTTATGTTTAAATAAGTTTCATAGTTAAGAAATGTAAGGTCATGTAGGGTCCAAAGATGAAACAGCAATTTTTAAAGTTGAGAACACTCACACACAGATAAATAAAGCATGATTATGAAACTGTTTTGTATAAAATGTATTTAATTTGCAACAGTTCTGTTAACAGCAATAATAATACTTAGATGTTCACAAAAACTGGCGAATTTGGTTCGAGACGAATGTTACTTGCAGCCTTCAAACACTGCACCTAGAATTCAGATCATGCTTAGTTCTAATCTTGTTTCGGGGTTTTTTTTTGCGGCCTTTCTGTGTGTTTGCGGTAAATGTGAGACTGAAGGGCGGAGAGAGCTTTGGAAAGTGCATGGGCATTCAGGAACTGCACACGAAAACCTAAAAGTTCGCCGTGTTTTTGTGCCCTTTGGCATGATTAATAAAGGCGTATAATGTCTCCACAGAGACGCCACAGTGTTTGCACACGAACATTGCGGGTTTTACTCCAGTACTATATGCATGACGTGCATTTATATGAGGTAATCAGTTAACGCAAGCGATAATAGCGGGAAAAAAAAACCGACTGACTTTAAACTAAATCCACAAAAGCTTTGTTGTTCGGCCAACAGTTCAAGTGAACACTCACCAGCTCCTGACGTGGTCAAACCCAAGGCAGAGACCCCTTAATGTCCATATTTTGACGGTGAAACGTTCAGAAAAGGGAAAGAAAGGAAAGAAATTTGAATGTTTGCAGTGTCACCCCAACTCTCTCTAGCTCTCTTCACAGCATAAATGTGAGGTGACTGCGCGCCGTTAAGTGGCAGCGTTTATTTTTAATTTTTTTTTTCTTTTTTAGTTAAACCAAAGATATAATATATGTAAAGTAAAAGGAGGAATATTTGTACACACCTTTGCATCTGACTGGTTCTCCTCGCATCTGTGTGCCTTCGTTTTCTCTTCTTTCTCCAAGCGGGAAATAAAGCTTTTCTGTGATTGGTCAGGTTTTCGCGCTCTTTTCTTTTTTTTTTTTTTTTTTAATGTATTTAGATTTACAGTAACTCAAAAAAAAATACTGTATTTTAGTGGCACCAAGGGGATATTTCCCAAAACGTAACTTTAAAATACAGTAACATGTTGTATAACTGTCCTACAGTAAAATACAGTTAATTTTACAGTTAAATACTGTTCAATTTACAGACTGGCTTTAAACAATAGACTTTTAAGTGTTTATTTTATTACACTTTTTTATTACACTTTTTTATTACAAAGATATATAAAATCAACTTTCCAAAAATCTTTAATTCTAAAATATCAATTAATACATTTTTGAAACTGGCTTTAAACAATGTTCAGATTTCTGTTCTGGAACATTATGAAAATTAGTGCATAATATTCAATTAGATAATGCCTCATTTGCAAATGTCTTTGTAAAGCAATATTAAATATGTGTTCTGAGTTTGTCACACCACTAACAAATGTGTTATTAACCACCCAGACCTATTTAATGAAGAAAAAAAAAACGCCAAGTAAATAATATAAGGTATCAAATTCTTGCAAAAATGAGCATTATTCTCTGCTCTCAAATGCTGGGGGCGTGTCTGCTGTCGGCGCTGAAACCATGCCCACTCGTGGGAAAGCTGCCGTCTCTCTCTGTCAAAAACCCCTACAACCTGAATGGATCAGACAAGATTTCAGCCCCGCCAAAAAAACCCTGAATACAAAAATGGTGAAAAACTCCTGTTATGTATTGGACAACTCCTTTTATCCTTTCTGAAGCCTGATTTGTTCACGTTTGTGTAGCTGCACAAACCAATGGCGAACTGTCTTTCTGGTAACAGTTCTAGACTCCGCCCTAATGTGAGCGTGGATTTCGCCGGATCGGTCCCTGACTATTCAGCGATTGACGGCTTCCCTCAAACCGGGGACGACACGCCCCCTGAGGGTTTTTCAGAGGCTGCTCGGCCTTATGGCCACTGCCGCTTCTGTAACATAGCTGGGCCTGATCCACATGCGGCCCCTCCAATTTTGGCTAAAAGCCAGGTTGAGGAAATTTCTGGTCAGGGTGGACCACCGCTGTATCGAAGCTGTTGCCCCCTCGAGGACCACTCGCCTGTTTCAGACAGGAGTCAGACAGGTCAGCGAATTTGGGCAGTCTTTGGGAAGGCAGAGGTCAACCTCTTCGCCTCGGAAGACAACTCTCATTGTCCAACATTTTTCTCAATACGGAGAGATGCCCTGGCCCACGACTGGCCCAGGGCTCGCCTGTATGCATTTCCTCCTGTAGCCCTGATTCCCCATATCATCAGGCGAGTCAAGGAAACCAAATGCTCCCTCCTCCTAGTAGCTCCGCTCTGGAAGAACCAGGTTTCTGGAGCTGATGCAGCTGGTAACGAGGGCCTCGTGGCCTATCCCATTGAGGAGGGACCTTCTCTCGCAGCGAAAGGCATGATTAGGCATCCCCACCCAGAGTTGTGGAGCCTTCATGTCTGGTGCCTCGATGGGAGTCTGTCAGGCTCCCAGCGAGAGTAAGCAACACCAATTTTGAGGCAAGGGCACCGTCTACAAGATGGCTCTATGGCCAGAAATGGTCAGTATTCCTCAATTGGTGCTCTGCGCGGCAAGTCGACCTGGTTTCATGTAACGTGTCCAATGTGCTGACTTTTCTGCAAGAGCTGCTGGATGAGGGGCGCGCCCCATCCACACTCAATGTATATGTGGCGGCCATCACAGCGAATCACTCTCTCGAGGCCGGCCATTCAATGGGCAGAAACAACTTGGTCGTTAAATTTCTGAAGGGCACGAGGAGACTGAATCCTCCTCGCCCTCAGACTGTGCCGTGCTGGGACTTATCCATGGTCCTAGGGGCCCTAAAAAGCCCCCCATATGAGCCACTCAGTTTCGGCTAACTTACGGCACTTATCGCTTAAAATGGCCCTTCTCCTTGCTTTGGCGTCGGTTAAGTGTGTGGGTGACTTACAAGCGCTGTCGGTCTGCGCTTCGTGTCTTGAGTTTGGGCTCAATGACTGCAAGGTCATTTTGAAACCGAGACACAGCTATGTTCCTAAAGTGCTCTCTACTCCCTTTAGAGCGCAGGTAATATCCCTATTGGTGCTCCCAGCTGCTGACGGCGATCAGGGACTGAACACTCTCTGCGTTTGTTTGCTTTGGAGGCCGCCAGAAGGGTCTGCCGGTTACTAAGGAAAGACTGTCTCACTGGATTGTTGATGCAATAGCTCTGGCTTATGCATCGGAAGGACTGTAATGCCCTATTGTTGTAAGAGCCCACTCCACAAGGGGAATGGCCTCCTCATGGGCATGGTCCAGCGGCATATCTATCAGTGAGATCAGTGTGTCCGCCGGCTGGTCGTCACCATCCACTTTTGCCAGATTCTATAACTTAGACATCCCCGCCCTGCAGGCGCAGATTCTGTTTAAACCTCCCATGTGGGTAGTAATTTCTCATGCCCTCAGCTAAGCTCAGGGCAGAATAATGACTAGGTCCCTTAGGGCCCTTATTAGTGCTCTAACACTGGGCTCGCAGAGCAGCATATATTTGTTGCTCATAGTGCAGCGTGATTGGATTCATTCCCATGCATAACGTGAGAGAACGTTCGAAAGGGAATGCTTCGATTACTTAACGTAACCTCAGTTCCCTGAGATAAGGGAACAAACGTTATGTCACTTGCCGCACTACAAGCTGCATGAATCGATGATCGTCACTTCAGTCGAATGATCTGATGAATGGCTCTGCGGGGCCGACTTATATATCGGTCGGCCCCACCCCCTTTGGCAGGCTAAAGCGCCATTGGTTTGTGCAGCTACACAAACGTGAACAAATCAGGCTTCAGCAGAAAGGAAAAAAGGAGTTTTCCCATACATAACGCTTGTTCCCTTATCTCAGGGAATCGAGGTTATGTTAAGTAACCAGAGCCTAATGTAATCTATCAACTGGGGAAAGTATGATATCTAATTATTTTTTTTGACCCTATTCACCCTTTCATTTACATACATATTCACAGTCACTGCAGATGAGACCATCATGCAGTGTTAGTGTTTTTCTAGGTCAACATGAGTGGTTCAGGGTTTGAGAGAGATGTTTCAGCACTGTGAGGATCTGTGAGGAGGGGAATGTGGCCCTGCTGCTGCTGGACAGGTGCTGGATTCAAAACACACACATGCAGACAGATGAATCACAACACACACACAATACACCCCGAGGGGAAAACACTTATGTGAACTTTGATGTAAGACATTAGCATTTATTAGAAATGTAACATTGCATCACTTGCTCACCAATGGATGCTCTGCAGTGAATGGGTGCCGTCAGAATGAGAATGCAAACAGCTGATAAAAACATCACAATAATCCACAAGTAATCCACTCCACTACAGTCCATAATAACATTTCCTCCTGTGAAAAAATTCCAACTGTTTTGGCTTGTAAACAGTTCTTGATGTGTACATATTTCTCTCCTGATTTAGAAGAATTAATTTTTTTCACTGTAGGAAACAATATTATGGATAGAGGATTTGTATTTTAACCAGAAGTAACGTCTTAATAATGGATTTCTTTAATACAAACACACAAATTATAATGTCACAAGACATTAACTGATGGACTGGAGTGGTGTGGATTGCTTGTGGATTATTGTGATGTTTTTATCAGCTGTTTGACTCTCATTCTGACGGCACCCATTCACTGAAGAGCATCCATTGGTGAACAAGTGAGAGAGTGAGAGATACATTTCTCCAAATCTGTTCTGATGAAGAAACAAACTCATCTAAATCTTGGATGGCCTGAGGGTGAGTAATTTTTTTTGCAATTTTTCATTTTTGGGTGCACTATTCCTTTAATTCTGACATTTTATTGTTGCCAGATATTAGTGGACCATGTTGATAGTTAATGTAATGATCTACACCTGTCTTTATTCCAACAGGACGCCTGTATGGAAAAATCACTGCCAGTAAAATGCCTCAGAAAAGCGCTGCTAGTCCTGAGAAAATCTCTAGCAACATATGTTTTGATATTTTATATCTAATACAATGACATTCTGAATTAAGAGTGGCTTAAACGTCCTAATACTTTTTGGAGCCACTATATATTGACATTTCACAGCATAGCAGACGAATCAGCTCTGAGCAGATAAACTGGCACAGCAGACAGATAGTAAAGAGCTGTGGAGCCATGAGATGAGCCGAACATGTAAGGAGAGAGAGAGAGTGAAAGATTTGTGCTCTAATAATATCCTCCACTGACAGATTAGAGATAAAGAGACGCTGTGGGTTAAATAAGGGAGCACATCTCTATTCTGTTATCAATAATCAGTTTGAGGACAACACGATACAAACCCACATTGTAAGGTAAGATGCTTCTACTGATGGGAAATCTGCTGATCACAAGAGACATTGAATACATTTTTTTAGGTACTCTTGTTTTTTAGTACATTTCTATATTTAACTTTCAGACACTGTTTTGTTGTCTTATTAATAGCTTTTTGAAATATTGAAAGTCTCGTTTTATCAGCATTCTTCCTCCTGACCTTCTCATAATTTTCATAATTAAAAAAGTCTCTTGTAATGGTCAGTTAATTATAAGGGCTATTATGATGCATTAGAAAAAAATAATAAAATAATATAATAAGTAGTTTTATAGATTCATTTGATGTAATTAATCAAGAGGACTGTTTATTGTTAATAATTTCTGAAGATAAATTGAAAAATCTAATCTAATCTAATCTAATATATAAAATAATTTACCCTAGGACAGTTGTTCTGTGTTGTGAGTAATTGTCTTATTAATCATCTAGAAATCACTGAATAAAATGATTTTGCTCTCTTTTAGTAGCCAAGATGCCTGAACAAGGGTAAGTGTGGCTCTCTAATACCAACAATAATCTCTGGTAATAAATTGTCAGTATATACTAATGTACATTTTATGTTGTATTTCCAGGCAAGAGGTAAGTTATGCATTATTTTTTTATAACAAATTAACTAAAACTTAGATTATTTGATCATCTGTACTACCTGTACTGTTGTGTAACTTTCCCATCTCTGACCCAGAGGAAGTCCAAGATCTCAGCCTCAAGAAAGCTTATGCTAAAGGTTGGTTTGCAGCATGTATAAATTCAACATTTACATTAATATTTATCATTTTTCCCTCTCAACAAGTTACAATATTTGAGATTTAAGATAATACAATAATACTTGGAGGTTAGAGGTTTGTCAAATCACTAATTCATAAGGATAGTATAAACAACAGTATTTATTTATTTATTTTGAGTCAATAACACACCACTAGATGGCAGACATGTGTCTTAACCAAGTTGGGACTGTCCCAGTTGGACACTTCTAATCTTAAAAGTAAGTGTGTCCCAGGACTGAAAAATACCAAAGCTCAGTGCACTTAATGAACACTAAATACACTTCAGAGCAGTATTTGAGTATCCCATCACTCATCATATTAAGATATTACATACAATTTGGTAGTAAAATGCTTGGAACTGATTTTTATCACTGTATTGGAAGCACCACAATTAATAAACAATGTCTTGTGTTACAAACAGACATTAAGTAATTTATTTTAAGTATTGAAAACCAAAATGTGTAAATAAAGCTCTGTAAAAACTTTACTTGCATTTTTATACAACACTGTAAGTGTGTCCCATCAGGTAATTAAATGTTCTACACACTTGTGGTCCCACTTGAACACTTGGGCCACATACCCAAAATATGCTATATAAGTAGACAAGTTTTCTAAAGCAAAAACCACAAACTGGGTATTGGGACAGGCCCATTGACATTTAGATGTGTGTTTTCAGAGTTTGATGGTGGCAAAAGCCAAAGAAGAGCTGGATCAGGAGATGTTGGATAAAGAGGAGGAGAAGCAGAGGTATCTGATGGAGAACATTCCTCCTCTGCAGACACAGGGCATGTCATTCGCTGAGCTTCAGGTAACCATGCCCCCCTCCAAACTTACAGTTTTGCTTATTTGCTGCCACGCAAAATTCCCCATGACTTGAAATCTAATGGTACAATCACTGCTGCTTGTGGTACTGCAACTATTGCTTTATTTGCATATTAGCTTTCATGATGCTGATGCAAATGTCTTGCCCAATGCCTATCTTAATTTGACTAATTGCAATGTAAATAGCCAACCATGGGCATTTTTATGAGAAGTATGTTTGAGTGAAACGATAAGTAGGAAAATTGCCATATAATATTTGGTTTCTTATAACAAAAGAGCTTTTGTTTGAGCTTTTATGTTGTTAGTCGGCACCCTGTGTAATGTAACACACATTCATATTAAAAAGGATTCCTGAAATTCAGTAAACATTTCTGTCTCTTTTAGGAACTCTGTCAAGAGCTTCATGCTAAGATTGATGTGGTGGATGAGGAGCGCTATGATATTGAAGCCAAAGTCTTACTGAATAAGCGTGAGGTATGAAAATCCACATAAGCCATAGTTTAATAACCAGCTGGACAATGTCACAACTTGCTGTCTTCATCTGCTCTATTTGTAGGCTTCTAATATTAGTATGCAGTTCTGACTAATTGTGATAGTGATTTCATAAAAAGGTGGTATGAATTTTGGTATAGATGTTTCTTTACAAAGGTCTGGGCTGTTCCAAAACTAAGTGAGCTGCCTTGCTGTCTACTCCCTACATAGTCAATTGCCTTCTAAGGGAACATACAAACTGAAATGGAACCTACTTAATTAGAAACAATGTAAATAGACTAGAACTGTGTCATACAAAAAGTGCTACACATGTGAATCAACTACCAATTGTTTCCAGTACAGTTTGGCATTAGCATGTTGCTAAGCTAACAACATGGAACTCTAATCAGCTTAAAAATGACATCAAACTACACACAAACATTTGCTAAAATAGTGCATTTTAATTAGTATGAAATATATTTAAATACACTGTTCACTTTTGAAAGAATTTTGTTCATAATTGACATTTCTCTTGCTTCGTTTATCTTGCATGGATTTTTACATTGCAGTGCATTATGGGATTTTCTTCTCCACAATTAATGAGCTGTGTCCGAAATCTCACACTGTCTGAGTACTACAGTGCTACAGTACAGTATGAATGTGTGTAGTATGAATTTAATCCGGATGTTCAGTACTACATTCGTCATGCCATCTCTAGCTGTTTACATCCAAAGTTGCAAATTTAAATTATGTGCAAAATTGGAATATCGCATAAAAAATTTGCACGTAAATCATCGTTTCCATCCAGAGAGATGACAAGAACAAAATCATCCCTTCCTGATAAACTGGTGCCAAATATCAGTAAGAAAAATGTCATTCTTTGTATGCGAAGCCACTGCCAGTCTTTATCATATAATAAAATTTATTTGGTTAATGTTTTTCCATCATGGTTTATGCATGTTTTATTATCGGATAAAAATGTTTTAACTCAGTTGAGTGCATATGTTTTTTATCCATTCTTTTAGACTCTATGCATATTTTGGCATTTCCATTAAGCATTTTTTTAAGCGATATCCCAACATGCACATAAAAAAATAGGCGGATTGAAACAGGTGGATGCTCTTGTCGTGACTTACAGTAAGATGTCATTTGCAGCCAGTGGCATCGCTAGGGATTCTGGGCCCATTGTACTGATTTTGCTATGGGGTCCCCTCAAAATCACATTCAGTGGGGGTCGGGGTCATCATTTTTTTTTGTCTACTGTTTTATGATTATGAATTTGGAAATACTATTAAAAAAGGTAGCAATGCTACCTTTGAGCCTGTGAAGGTATAATCATGTTATCTATGTAGTGAGCTCACTAGCTTTTGGAACAAATCCTTATTGTGTCTTTATGCATATAGGTATCTAATGAGTAACTTATCAAATTACTATCCATCCTCTAGGTCAAAGACCTGAACATTAAGGTTCTGGACCTGAGGGGGAAGTTCAAGCGTCCCACCCTGAGGAGGGTGAGGGTTTCTGCAGATGCCATTCTCAGATCTCTCTTAGGCTCAAAGCACAAAGTCTCAATGGACCTACGAGCCAACCTCAAATCTGTAAAGAAAGAGGATACTGAGAAGGTATGACGTCATCTGAACATCTGTACAGTTATATGACCAAGCCATTCAAGCCATGTCAAATAGGTATATAAGTACGAATGAAACCTTATAAAACAAAACTACTCGAGCAGAAACATCATGGAATGTTCCATGTAAGATAATGTGAGAAAACTGTTAATCCTTCAAGGTTACGCCAGTGAAAACATTACTAACATTACTAACCTTCTATCTGGACTGGCACTTGGACAAGTTGAGGATCGAGCAATAGGCAATGAAAAGAAACAATGTAACCTGACTATTCAGAGCTTAACAGAGCTCAGACAGAAGGTTGACATCACCAGATGCAGCTGTTTGAAAGGCAGAGGCTCATGGGATATGAAGCGGAGGAGTAAAAGGCAATGATTTTAGAAAGCAAACAGTGACAATGTTCATTCTTTTCAGCGTTTGTCTTGAATATAATGCAGGTTGGGTGTTGTATGACAGACATGAGCGTGGACAACAGAAGTATGGTAGACTAGAAGAAAAGCTTTTGTGTGGATCTGTAGTTGACTGGAAATAACCTTTTTTAATTGTAGTTATTTGATCAGAGAGATGAAACTCAACACAAGAGACAAAACCTTCAAAAGTGTAGTGAAACCAGTAAATTAAATGGATGTTCAATTTAATGTCTTTGCACTGCATCAATTGCATAACGTCGATTACGCAGCGGTAGACAGTGTTTTTACATTTTTTCAAGAATCTGTATTTTTACTTGTCTATATTCTGAAGCATACTATTGAATCTTTTACTACACTACATTTCATAAAAACAAAAAAAAAATATCATTCCACATTATTTCAAACTTTAGAGTTCAGCTCCTGCTTGTTTGCAAATCGCACTGAATGATTCATTCCTGAATGGGCTAAACGAATTCTTGGAGCTGTTCGCGAGCCAACAAACAAATTCTTGATTCAATGATCTGGATCCAGATAAAGTCGGCATGAAATCAAAAGCAAAACTTGCACTCATCTGCATTCGAGTGCCATGCCCACATCTCCACATCCAATCAACAACTATCCATAGAAACAAGTGATAAGTCCCTGCCCTACATTTTTTCTTTATCTTTTGTTAATCCATTACTTTAGAATTTCCATCACAATACGTTAGAAAAGATCTGTCGCTACTTCACACAAAAGGCTAAACCAAAATTACTTATAGTGATATTCAGTTGAATTTCTATATTTTGCTGATCATATAATCATGTTTAATTACAGCTAGTTAGTAGTAACCCTTCTGTTTCATTCTGCAGAAGAGGCCAGTTGAGGACAGTGACTGGAGGAAGAACGTGGAGGCCATGTCTGGTATGGAGGGAAGAAAGAAGATGTTTGATGCGGCAAAAGGCCCCACCCCGTGAAACCTTGTCTAGTAAAGTTAACACACAAGATTATGCAACTTGTTGTTTGGCAAGTAAAAAGGATTAGGTTTAGAGCTACATACTAAATATACTATTAAATACCAGATATACTGTTATTTCAGATGTCTCTGATATTGTAATTTATTGCAGCTGCTTCATTGGTGCAAATGATTATGCAACTTTCATGTGGCCAATAAGTAAATAATTACTAGCTTAGTTTATCTTTTATTATGTCAATATTCAGTTATTAGGAAGAGTCGTTGGAAGGTGTACCAGTGCATTATTAGGATAAATAAATAGAAATATTTGTTGATGTACAAGGATCATTATATGTTTAATCTTTCCAAAAGTTTTCCATGCTCAGTTTGGCATGTTTTTTCTGATAGTCTGGCTGCAAATTATTGTTTACAAAAGCTCATAATCCTGACTTTCAGTGCTAAAATTAAACATAAAATGAAAAGCTCAAAATGCTCATCAAAACTGTATGCAATTGTACCTGCAAAAAAGTGTATACTAATACAGCCAGGATAGTGTGATAATGTAATTTTGCATGCTGTTTAACAGTAAAGTCACTGGAGAATTTAAACAGATGTGCAGTGTTTCTTTGTTTAGTCTAATTTGATGCAAATGTTTAAAATGCTATTGAATAGGATCATGCAGGAGATAGGGAGCTCGTTCAGGAAGTGAAGTGTTAACTATGAAGGCTGTCATTTAAAGACAGTGGACTCCAACCCTTATTTGCATAGTGGATATCTTTGTCTTCCCTGTGTTGGCATTGGGTTGGGTGTTCAGGCCACTTATGCATACTGTACTTATTTAACATTTAACAGTCAGAGTTTATTGTGACACTCCTTACTTGAAATGTTTTTTTTTTCTTCTCTCTACTAGCATGGGTGAATAAAGAGGCAATTGTAAACTAAACAATATAGCGGAAGCATGCCACCAGATTTGTCATTCCAGTGCAGCTGCTTATTATTTCCTTTAAGACCAAACCCTGTGGTATACTGGATAGTCTACTATGGGTTTCATATTGCTCTGGCCAAAGTACAGCAGGTCTAGCTGTCTCTTATAGGTGTGGCACAGGGAATAAAGCAAACACCTCCAGCCTTTGAGCTTCAATGAATTCTGAACTGTAGAGCAAATGGCACTGTGAATGACAAAGTGATGCCCTATATGCTTGACTTCATGTAAAATGTTGTATTCACATAAGAGAATGTTTCAAAATGTAACATTGTTTTGAAACCGAGTACATTTCACCCCAAGTAATACTATGAAACAATGCAACAAAACTAAATTCAAGAATGAGTTGACAGCATGAAAAAAAATCCTATAACAAGCAACAAAGATATCAGTGATTTATAGTAGGAATGGTCTTTGTTTTGTTGAGACACTCATGTGACAAACTTAATGATGAAAACGTCTCGGCTACGTATGGTAACCCTCATTCCTTGAAGGAGGTAACAAAGACGTCACGTTGGTGACCGACGAATTGGGATCTCGCTTCGAGAGACCAATCTACTTTGAGTGTAAACTAAATGAGCCAACGCACATTGGCATGTAATTATTGCACCCAGCTGAAGCTGATCACAGCATAAGCATAAAGAGGCAGCAGGTGCAATGCATGCCAGGTTTTCACCGAGGAGCCGAGCCGGCGACCCGGCCGCTCAGTGGCGGTACAGCAACTGTGGTGATGGGACATGCCCTCTTCGTTCCCTCCTTCAGGGAATGAGGGTTACCATATGTAACTGAGACATTCCCTTTCAGTCGGTCACTTTCAACGTCACGTCGGTGACCGACGAATTGGGATTCCCTACCAAAGCGCCATGGATGCTGCCCCTTCCAGTGCCCTGTGCGAGCCGGCTGCACCCCTTTTTGGTGTAGGCTGGGGCTCGCAACAAGAAGACCACTCACCATTGTCGTAGCACTAGCCCCTCAATGTGAGGTTGGATAACACTGGGAAAATTTACCAATTCCACTTGGAACAGGGACGTTGCGGAAGCCCCATCCTTCCCGAAGGAGGTTTCAGGAGCAAATACACATATGGACATCCGTTTAGGTGCATATGGAAATTTGGAGGTGATTGTAACCCTTTTGGAAATGGCAGAAGTCTGCCGGGGTGACATGGGCTCTGAGGCTATATTGTGGACTTTACACATATGGGATCCACTTACAGTAGGTCTCACATATGGAACCCAGCCCTTTACCGCTTTTCAAGGATTCAGCGAGTGAGGGCCTGGCAGCAGACATTCTGCCATGTCTGGCTGCCGAGGGGATGGAGGAGCTCCACAGCGTCTACAGTACGGACACTCTCGAGCGGTTTTTACAAGCCAACACTAACCGGGTCCTCTCAGTGCCACTACCCAATTGAGATGAGAACACAGGAGGATACCGGCTCCACACGAAGGCTATAGAATCTAGCGAACGTGTTGGGGGTTGCCCGGCCCCCAACTCTACAAATATCTGTCAGCGAGGCACCGTGAGCCAGCGCCCAGGAGGATAGCCTCTGTCAGCTTCTGTGCAGCCGAGAACTGCTGGGCAAAGCTCTCGACCACATTGCCGACGTGGCCTGTCTGGGAAACAGGGGCATTGAGGAACCCTACCTTGTCGGTGTCCCACATGTCAGCCAGACACAGCCAGAGATGTTCCCAGACCACAAGCATGTACATCACACGACCCAGAGAACTCGTGGTGACCTTCGTCGCTCGGAGTGCGAGGTCAGTGGCGGTTCAGAGTTCTTTCAGAACTTCCGGATCGTGACCACCCTCGTGCAGATCCTTCAGTGCCTTGGCCTGGTGCACCTGCAGTAACACCATAGCGTGTAAGGCTGAAGCAGTTTCCCCGCAAGCTGTATTGGCACTGCCAGTTAGACCAGACAAATGCCTTCTCCGGGAAGGGAGGAACATGTCTCCCCGCCAGGAGGAGCCAGACTTAGGACACAATTGCATCGCTACCGACTGCTGCACTGGGGGGGGATCGCTGAATACCCTTTCACTGCACCACTGTCGAGTGTGGTGAGGGAGGAGGAAACAGCAGACTGGTTTCTGGCAGTAAAAGGTGCCGTCCATGACCTGGTGAGCTCCTCATGCACTTCCGGGAAGAAAGGCACCGGGGCAGGGTGCTGAGAACCAACGCAGCCCACCCTGAGAAACCAATCATCCAACCTGGAAGGCTCAAGACATGGTGGGGGTTTCCACTCAAGCCCTACCTTCTCGGTGGCCCGAGAAAGCATAGTTGTTCTCTCTTAATCTGATTCAGGCATTACCACCATCCCAGAGGTTGGCAGTGCAGCCGAATCTTCCTCAGAGAGCTCTCTCTCCGATGCAGTGATCGACATCAAGTCATCGGGAGGGGCCCTGCAGGGTACCACTGGTATGCTCTTTGAAGAGGGCCCTGTGCATTCCATTGGCTGCCCAACTGGATCGAAGGTGCTGGAGGAGTGGTGGGCCA
Organism: Cyprinus carpio; assembly: GCF_018340385.1. NCBI lineage: Eukaryota > Metazoa > Chordata > Actinopteri > Cypriniformes > Cyprinidae > Cyprinus > Cyprinus carpio. The sequence goes on along the minus strand of NC_056594.1, from coordinate 4,304,384 downwards.
CCCGAGGGTTAGTTCCCTGAGGAGTTTGCCACCACTGTGACCCTCAAACCACCCGTGCTACTGCCGGAAGTAGTTATTGCCAGGACGAGCCTTAGATCGCGGCAGAAGCAATGGAACTCCGCCCCCTTTGAGGTAGCGAAGCCTGGTCTGCAGCTCTGAGATGGTCATCTTCCAATGGGAACATGAGTCATCCACGAAAGCCACCTCAGCTTGTTTAATGCCCAGACACGTGGAGCAGCGATCATGACCATCACCCGGCACCAGGTAACGACCGCATCCAGAAACGCACGGGTAAAACGGCATCTTTAAAAGACAGTCCATCGTCTTTACAAAAACGCACCCGTGGAGCTCTTTTAGAGAAAATTGCTCTTTTAGAGCTAAGGCGCACAGGGGAAATGGCCGCTTGCAGCACAACTGAAGCTGAAACGCCATACCACCAACACCAGAAGCTTCCAAGAGCGCATTGATCTCGTAGCTCACTTAAAGACACTTGGATGAAGCAGAACGATGTTGTCGCTCAGCTCTGAAGCGAAAAGCTGGTATGCATTGCACCTGCTGCCTCTTTATGCTCATGCTGTGAACAGCTGCAGGTGGATGCAATAATTGCATACCAATGTGCATTGCCTCATTTAGTTTACACTCGAAGTAGATTGGTCTCTCGAAGCGAAATCCCAATTCGTTGGTCACCGACGTGACGTCAAGAGTGACCCACTGAAAGGGAAACTGAGTATATGTAATTTTATAGGTATTCTAGTATTCTAAAATACTTAAGGCAAATAATATAATGTAATGTTACATAATATATTTTAGCTATTATTTTTATGATATATTCGGCTTATAGCTTTCTGACATTTCATATAACTAAAACCATTATGATTATATTGATAAGTATATATACTGTAATGTAAAATTGTAATATATTTTAGTTATTATATATTTGTGGCCATTTATTTTATTGCTTCTAGCTTTTTGACATTTTATTAAATTAAAACAATATAAGTTTCGAGTTTTCTCTCTGGGGTTACAAGTCTTATTTTAGTTATTTAGTTAAATAATACCCTAAAAAATATAATACAATACAATATAATATAACATAATATGTTTATAGTTTGTTTACTTATTCTACATCCCCAAACCACCTCTCCCTCCTTTTTTATTTATTATTATTATTATTATTATTATTATTATTATTATTATTATTATTATTATTATTAAGTACTTTAAAGTTTTTCATAATTCCCAATAACCTACTTTTTACATTTACTTTCAATAAGGTCCGATTTTTTTTTTTCTTCTTCTTCTTCTTATTTATCTTTAGAATGTTATTTCTAAAGACAGGGTTCCTGCGTTGTGATTGTCGTGCAGTTGTAGTGTTCCTTCTTTGTCCACACACGCAGCTGCTCAAAGGCTTTAACACGATGTCCGAGTGGATAAAACACGAATATGGTGAATAAAATACACGTTGTATCAAGACTGAAGATGTCTGATGCGAGCGCAGCGTGATGATGGTGGTCACGTGACGCGCCTCTGCTGAAGGTGCGGGGTAAAGGTGGCACACAGAAAGGCACAGCGAAGAGCGCGACACTACACACTCCAACCGACTTCAACACGACAACACAAACATAATGTCTATTAGCCGGAAAAACTGGTCTGCTTTGTCAACGTAAGTAAATTGAAATATACATTTAGCGTTTATTTTGTCTGGTCTGAACGGTTTTGCGGTTTCTGACAGGTTGCAGAAGCGCAGGTGTCAGTGTTTATACTGATGTTATGAATGCTTGTGCTATGGACATTTGAACTAAGAAGTATCAGAACTATAACTGGAATGCAGTTATTTTTTAGGGTTTCAGCTATTTTATTTCTTTGCTCTAAATTTTGTGAATCAAATAATAATAATAAAAATCAAACCTTAAGACTTTGAAATAAGCAAAAAAGCCAAAAGGGCACTTGAGTTTCAGAAATATAGCACCCAGGGCAACACTTCCAATATAATAGTCAAAATTTACAATCGTCATCCTGTGCATTTTGGATGGCAGCTTTATGACTGAAATAAAAACTGGAAGTCTGGACATGCAGTGGGAGTTTGTGCTGCGGGTTGTGATTATTTTGACAGTGTAATGCACTCATATGGAAAGTAATGTCACGCTTTCAGACTGAAGGCATTGAGTATCCTTTAACCAAAACAGAGCTTGAAAAACCAGTTATTGCACAATGAAACACTGTTTTCAAACTGAAATACAATAGTCCACCTCTGGGGTATATCATCGAGACCTTTGATCGTAATGCATCTTCTCATACTTTCAAAAAGACTGACAGGATGGATGTCAGTAGTCAGCAGCTCAGAACGTCCCTGCCATGTATTTCCTTTTGCCTCAATGGGAATAAAGCTTTAAATCAGTTCAATGAAAAAAAGTTTGAATAAACTGCTTTTATAATGTTTCACAGAAATCGAAAAGTTCCAATGTTTTTAAAGCGTTCAGGCAATATGTGCAAAACTGTATTTTGGGGATGCAGTAGTATAAGACAATCTACCTTTCTACCTATCGTTTAGCATCAGTGTTCACAGAAAAGCGGAATGCTGAAAATCGTATGTTTATATGTGTTTTAAAGCTGTGATGTGTTTGATCTTCAGGCTGGCTCGACAGTGGACTGTGGAGGATGAGGAAGAGGTGGAGAGAGAGAAAAGGAGGAAGACAAGGGATTCTACAGCAGACTCGGATGAAAGTCCCACTGAAGAGACCAAACCACAAACCAGTAGGTGCGAGATCAAAAAAGCACAAAATTACAGAGAAAACCCAACTTTAGACAACTATTTATGCTCTCTCTTTCCACTTCAAATTGCTTAAGAGCTGTAATTGGCTTGAGACTCAGTGATATACATCAAATTTATGTAAATTTTGTGTTAAATATTTCCATGAAGCAATCGACCTTACAGAACATAAGGATGAGCGCTTCAAAGAGCTTTAGATAAAGGTTTATGGTATCATAAAAGCGAATATGAATAGGATCTACATGTAATGTTGTAATTTGGTCTCATAATACCATATGTGGACACTGCCCGTGTTTATCAAGAAAAGCAGTTTGCCCCTAAAATAAGAGTCTTGTCTGATTAACAAGTTAAGTTTACAAGTAGTTTCATCTAATGGCCCAGTGGCAGAAATGGATGATGAATCTATCAAAGTACAAAGTACTTTAAAAGTACAAAGACAATGGAATTCTGACCCCAATGGAGGGGAACAGGAAAAAAGATCATGTCAGTTTACTAGTGCTGTCATCTCTGTCTGCATACCCTTGTGAAAAAATAAATAAATAATTGTATTGAATGTGCACTTGTTGTGTACTTCAAATCTTAAAAGTATATCATCATTACAATGATTCAATAGAAATGGCATTAAAGTATGTTTTATTTTACCATCAGTGCATCAGCAGTACACTTAAACCATATTTCAAAGACAACAGAAGTAATTATGAAATTGCATATAAGGATGTACTAAAGTGGTTCAAAAACAGCACTCTGGAGTTCAGCTAATTGCATTAAATAGACATTTAAACTATTATACATTTTCATTTAATTTCAATTAACATGCAAGTGTCCAAAAACAATACATTCAGTTTACACTTATATTCTTTTAAAGTTTATTATGTCTGTAATAAGTCATCGCTCTAAAAGTATGCTGAAGTGCACTTATTTTTCACAAGGTTTAAACCCTGTATCAATGCATGAAAATGGATTTTCAAAAGCTAACATGACGTCAACACTCTAAACAATGTCTCACTAATATAATGTTTCCGATGTTAGCGGGCCTGATGATTCTGAAGACTCCGGTGGCGGTCTGGCCCAGCTGCAGCTGGACTTTGTGGAGATGCTGCGAGTCCGTGACGAACGGCGGAGGATGAGGCACGTTGAAACCCTGAGGAAGAATAAGGGGGAAGATGATGGTGGCAGAGAGGGCAGCCCGGATAAGGAGCCCCATGTGGAGCTGCTGGGGGAACAGCAGGACGAGGAACTCTTCAAGAGCGTGCAGCACTGCGTGGAGACCTTCATGTCACCAGAACCTCCCACCAACTCCACAGACTCGGAGACACAGGAGAAGGTAGGAAGACATGGGTTCTCAATATACAGTGGTTCTTCTGTGTGATGTGATGCTTTTAGAGGATGTTTGCAGTGAAAGTGTTCTGAGGTCAGTTTGGGATTACTGAAACGGTTGATGTGTTCCAAAACCTAGTGAGCTGACAACTTTGACAGCTTTGTATATTCAGACTGATATATTGTCATCAGCCAAAAGCTGTGGCCAATTGGCCAATGGACACTATAGTGGTTCTCAACTGTATAGACTTCAGTTTCCCGCAGTGTCCACAACAATGTTTCCCAACCCTGTTTCTGGAAGCACCCCATCACTACAGATTTTCAGACTCGTCCTAATCAAAAGACATCTGAAGCAACTCATCAGCTCATTAGTAGAGACTTTAATACATGATAAAATGGATGGGTCAGATAAGAGAGACATCTGAACTATGTACTGCTAGGGTGACTCCAGGATATTCGAAAGCCAGACAAATCTAGTTTCTGTAAATAAAATTTAAGAACTACAGAAATTTAAAGCTGCATGTTCTTTAAGGTTCTCACCCTATGTAACCAATAAATTGACATGCGTATTCCAGTTGATTATGATTTGCAATTGATTATGATTTTTACTTAACTTTTATAGTACCTAATAAGATATTTTAGATCTTGGCATAAATAGGAAAATGTATTTTGATTATAAAATTTCCCATTGAGTTTTAGGACATGACTTTTTCCAGGTCTAGAAATCACATTTTAGGCTACGTAAAAGTCCACAACTGTGGGAAGCCTGGTTCTTCATTGAAGAGGTGAATTAAAAATAAGACATACATTGATTTTTAGTTATTTTAACTTATTTTAATACAAGTTTTGTCTTATTTCAATTAGGCTAATTTTAAGTTATCTCGAGGCCCCATTGGAAGTTTGGCTCCCTGGTTGAGAGCCACTGTTTTGTCAAAATCCACCAACTGCTTCATCAGCGGACAATAACAATGATGTTTTTGACCCCCCCCCCCTTTAAGAAGTAGTAGTAGTTCTTTATTTCTATTGCCATGTCAGTACCTAAGGCTATCTTCATGGCAAAAACTGAGTTGCAATAATACAAGAGTTACATAAACACAAAATAAAAACCAAGCAAACAGAAAAAATACAGCAGTTAAAATTAGACAAGATTTTTTAAATTACCATATGAAAAAATTGTCAAGGCATGGGTCAATATCTTGTATGACTGATATACATCTCGTAAACACCACTTGATTAAATCTTGTTTTAAGGGAGAGGAGAAGTCTCTTTGAGATTTCAGGATGGATTTCTTTGTTCTTTGAATGGATATTCAAGAGAAATTATTATAATTATTAAACTACGGAATCTAAGGTAAACTATTTCACCCACTATCTGCATTTGCTGTAACTTTTATGCTTATTAGTGTATCACTGTAGGGTTAACATGTTAACATTCGACTACTGGAATGTAGTGTCATAGTGCATTTTAAATCCTTTATTTATGGTTGCACTATTGGGCTTGGTATGGTTTGGCGTTTTTGGGTAGAACAAATACTTTGCCATTAAGAGCAATTATGAATAAATTCTTTATAAACCACTTTAAACATTTATATGTTTTGGCATGGCATATTCTTTGCAAAAAGTTGTAACCTGAACTGGAATCTTGTTTTCATTTGATATGGTTATGTATCAGTTCTCACAGCAGGGGAACATTAATGTTGCAAATGACATTGTAGCATTACCCATTAGGTGCTATATATACAGTAGTAAGACAGTGAGAGAGAACCGTCTTGTTGTATCGAGTTCACGGTATCAGCATCTCATTGTGTTTGTCATTCACAGACATGTTCTCGAACTTGCTGGATGAACTTGTTTTGCAGTGGTTTAATCATAAAATCTCCTCTCTGTTATCTCTGTTGTTTTGTAAGTTGTCAGTTCTGCACCGTGTAAATCTGACAGGTTTCATCATGTGGATAGGGGTCAGAGGTCATCTGCTTGCTCGATGTTGTCTCTCTCGTTACCAATCGTAGAGTGTGTAACTAATCATCTACAGGATTAACAGAAAGAGCTGCGGGAGGCCCAGTCTCCCTTACACACACCCACAGGGCCTCCACATGAGAGGACATTAAGTCATTTGACCCACTTCTGAAGTGTGCCGTCACTTCTGTGAATGCTTTAAAAACAAAGATGAATTCTCAGCCTGTAACCAAATGCACATCAATGCTGAGGAACTATTAAAAGACCAAAATAAATGTATTCAAATGTTTCTTTTAAACCGCAGTATTTCACTGTAATTATGAATCTGTAGTTTGAATTATTTATCTGCTTATGTTTGTTCAAAGCAATGTTACCAGCATCTACCAAAACAGCCACTTAAAGTATGTCACTTAAAGCCACTTAAAGTATGCCAATAATTCTAAGTGTGATAGTGATCTCAAAACAAATGTGCCTGAATTGAAATTCAAACGAAATTCTTAAAGGTTTTCTCAGAAATTGTTTGGAAATATCGTTTCAGTTTGAGGTTGGTGGCACGACCAAAATCTTACATCACAGTACAAAAGTAGTGTTGTACACTACAGTTCAAATGTTAGATTTTTGTTTTTATTTTAGCAAGGACACAATAAATTGATCAAAAGTGACAGTTAAGACATAATATAGTAATATAATACATATAATGATGATTAGGATTTCTATTTCAAATTAATGGTGTTCTTTTGAACTTTCAATTCATCAAAGAATCGTTCCAAATATCACTGTTCTTGTTCGTCTTGACACATTTCCATCACAAGGCAATCCTGCCTACAAACCGGTTAACACATTTCCCAGGTTAACTGTCCAGCTTATTTTCATTTACAGACTCAATGGCCTTTTTTTTTGTCTTTTTATAGCAAAAAAATGAAGACACGAACCAAGATTCAGCAAACTCCCCAACTCCCCCAAAAGCATCCCGAAAGTTTGTGAGGTACTACATTTCTAACTGTTCTAAACATGTGAATTATCTGTTGGGCTCACAGTAGTGTATTATTTCTGGAGACATTCTGATTTGACAGTCAGATCTGTTTGCAGTTGCTCACTATGATAATGAAAGCACAATCTTTGCCCTGCTAAAATTATATCATACTGTTTTTCTCTTTGATCAGCTCTCTCTCCATCTCCTTTGATAAGAGTCCCACATCACCCCCAGCAACAAGCAGACTGGTTTCTCCTCTGAGCTCCAAGTCTCCGCCCCCTCAGTCTCCGAGGGCGGAGTCACCACACAGCTCCACCCACTCCGGCTCTATGAGCCCCACACCGAATGGAGACGCAGCGGTGAGACAGCCACAGATTCACACAAAAAGCACTGCTGTCTTGTTTAGTATAGTTTCAGTTGCACTTTATTTTACAATATGTGTACTTACCTAAGAAAGTATAGGATAATATGGTAACTATATGGGTTAGAGTTAGGTTCAGCATTAGTATCTAGCTATTACCCAGATTTTGTACTAAAACAAGTACATAGTATGTACAGACGGAACAGGAGAGTGCGACCATAGTTTCCCTACAAACAGTACTATGGTGATACCATGGTACGTTGACATATATATATATATATATATATATATATATATATATATATATATATATAATATATATATTATATACCTATATACTAAAGAAGAATTATGTTAGGGTACCAGCGGCATTTATATAGCACTTTAAAGAATAGTATAATATTGCCTATGTACTAAAGAAGAATGATGTTAGGGCTCCCTCTAGGAGAACATTTATGCTATGACATTTACTGTTATACTTGCGGCTAAAAAGCAGGAGATTTTCATAGATATGATATATAATAAAGGGCACCATATACACTGAAAAAAAAAATAGGTGTAGGATTTAGTTTAAAAAATATAAGTACAATGTAAAAACATGTATTCACACAATAAGTGCATTGTACCAAATGATTCATTAAAATGTAAGTACACCGTAGTTAAGGCCACTTAATAAAAAGTGGGACCAAAAAGCCTCCAGTAATATTTGTCTTTTGCCTTTTCTGAGTAAAAGTTTCAATGAAATGGCAAATAACATTAAATTGAACATGAAATTTTGAAGAATAAAGACTGTACTTTCTTATAAAACAGGAAGCAATAATCTTTTGTTTTATTTACAACTTTGAAGTCTTTTTTATTTTATTTTTACTGAGAAAAAAACATTGAAGTAGGATTGACTTTGTAATCATTTGTGAAATTCAGCGATTTCTGATAATAACACATTTAATTAAATATTAAATTTTGAAGTAGAAAGAATTAAAATAGCAATTTCTTGTGAAATATACTAAAATAACCTTTGTTTTATTTACAAATTGCAAGTTGTTGTTTTTTTTTTTTTTGTTTTTTTTTGACTGTTTGAAACAATTTGCACCCAGAAATTGCTAGTAAAACTCACAAATAATGAAAAAGTAACAGTAAGCACCACACTGAATTAAACATGAAATCTTGAGTGCTGTTAAAATATACTTGTCATTCCTCTAATGGCTCTAATCCCATACTGTACACAGACGTCTGTTATTTACAACCACATTCTGCAACTGAATGGACTCCAGAATAATTTGGGTCAATTCTAGAGATCTAAAAAGAATACATTTATTGACTTATTATACTTGTGTAATTCATTAAGCATTCTCGAACAGTTTCTCCTCTTACTGCCTTGTTTTATTTGCATGTGTGCACAGAGACATGAAAATGGGTCACCGAGCAATTTCGAACCAGCTGCGAAACCTGCGTTCACACGGCAGAGCTCCAGAACGGTGTCCTTCAGGGTAAAGCTCTCATTTGAATATATAAATACACCAGCTAATTAAGTATGAGAGTCAAGATGTTACATAACACAGTGTCAAGATTTGCATTTCATGTGGACTGTATACAGCAGGCCAGTATACTGTCAAATTTGCTTCTGTCAATAACCTTGAAGTGATACGTCATATGCAGCTTTCATTATTTATGTCATGTGCTGTCAGGACTCATTTGTTAAAAATTTGACTAACTCAACACACACAGAGAGAGACAGACTGTACTGCTTTGTGCCTCAGTGTCATTATCCGTTTCAGATGATGAAGAAGAAGGAGGAAGGAGACATGCCGTTACAGAGAAGGTACTGATAAACACACAGATAAAAAAAGAAATGTGCATGTGAAATTTTACTGCATTACCTTTCGAAAAAAGAAGTGTGCTTCTTAAACTGTACTTGCAGATAATATAATATTAATGAAATATGAGGCCACTTAAGTGTATTTAAGTTTACTTTCTTGACTGATTCTTAACATACTTAAGTACACTTTTAAAAAGTGCACTTTCTAATAATGTCAAATGAAAATATTTATATTAAATACAATTTAAATCATTGTTTTAATAATCTTTAAAGAAGTGCATATATTTTGATGTGTTGACTAACATACTAAAGCACATGTGAAGTACTTGATTATAATTTAAATCTAGTTATTAGCCAAGTTAATATGTTTTAAATCTTTGACACTGCAACTTCATCATTACAAATGTGCAATTTTAAATATATTTAGATACATGACATTCAAGTTTTAATAGAGAATGACATTAAATTATATTTTAGTTTACCATAAAAATTAGTTTGCCAGTATATTTAGCATTACTTTTTAGGCTTATTTTAAAAACTGAAATTACTTATAAAAATGTACTTAAGTCCTACTTAAATGAGTTTATAAATAAAGCACTCTAAAGTTCAGTTAACTGCATTTATTATAAATTTAAACTGTAATACATTTTCATTTAATTGCACATGACATGCAATTTAATTTGACTCAACAGTTGTTCACAATTCACCGTTAACAGTGGACAATGTTCTGCTGATTAAAACATTTACAGTACATCTTCAAGAAATATTCTCTTTTAGTTTTGCATTTTATGCTCAATGAATGACCTAAAGAAAATATGATTATTTTCTGAATATGGTAACTCTATTTTTCAATTCAATTCGATTCACGTTTATTCGTAAAGCACTTTTCACAGTACAAATCGTTGCAAAGCAGCTTCACAGAAAACGAAAGTTTCTACAATAAATTTAAGGAGTAGCTTATCAGTGGTGACTCTGTCAAGGTGATGTCAATACGGCAGAAAAGTACAGTAAAAATCATGCAGTTAGTTAATGACATGCATTCAAGCAAACGGTGACCACTATTAACAGCAATGATTATATGTCGTAATCAAACGTATTATCTTTTACATAATTTATTAATATTAGATAAATATATTATTGTTCGTTGTTAGCAGATAATATTTTTTATAATAAAATTTTTAAACTGTTTATTATTTGTACAATGTTTTAACACCTGCTCCAAACCATTCCACAACCTCACCCCACAAATCGAAATGCACATTATTTTTAATAGGTTTTAAAGTTGAATTCCTCTCTCAAATTATACCCACTCTGCCTTTCCATCAACATTTTTAGTAAATTTCCCGGAAGTAAAGTATATCTTGCTTTGAACCGTCTTAACTTAAACCAAATCAATGAATTTCAATATATGTGACTTTAAAAATTAAGAATGTGTCTGTTCCAAATGTCCAACAGTATTGAAGATTCTAATTGCTCTCTTTTGTAATATGCATATCGACTGTAAATTAGTTTTGTAAGAGTTTCCCCAGATTTCCACACAGTAACTAAACTAAAAAAACAAAAAAAAAAAACATGCATTGAATTATTGTCCAGTATTCAGAATTGCTATGGTCTTTGCCAATTTTGCTTTGATGTGTTTTATTTGTAGTTTCCAGCAGATTATGTGGTCTAAAAATCACACCAAGAAACTTATTTTCATATACTCTTTCTGTACTTATGTTGTCAACTTCAATTCTACTTTAGAGTTTATTATATGTTTTCCAAAAATCTTATAATTTACAACAGTGCTGTATAAGTTACAACAGTTTGTGTTGACTAATATCCAATCTCATCCATAGCGCAAGTGTGCGGATTGCAGCGAAGACCTTTGAATCCAATAAGGTAAAGCTATCAAAAACAAATCTGCTATAAACACAAACAGCCCAGTCTCAGTCTCACACTGATGAGATCTCAGGCTTATTCTGGATGTTCTGGCCCACAGAGCTCCAACCAAGAGGAGGAGCAGCAGACCCCGTTCCAGAGAAAGTGAGTGTTTGTATTATACTACATTTCCAGCGAGCTATCAGTTTCTGTTTGAGCAGCAGTAAAATGAGGGTGTGTTGAATGAACTGCTGTCTGTGCTGTTTCACAAGCTCCCGGCAGAGGCTGTCATCTCGCGCCATTCAGGAGAAAATGGAACGACTGACTCAAGCCTCACAGGTCTGAATTTTCATCTGTTCATCTGAAACAACAAAAAAGTTTTCCCATGATGATCACTTTATTTGACACATTCTTCATCACAAGCAAATTAATCCTTATTTAAGATCATAAGGAAAATTACAATACAAAAAAATACAAAATGACAGAGAAAGAACAGAACTCTTTTTGCAGTGTGATCAGAAAGTACAGGTTATTTGGGAACAGAGCAATTCAAGTCATCAGCTTTTTTCTTAGGTTTTTTTTTTTTTTTTCTTCTGAGATCTGTTGGATGTTGTATTTTCAATTTAGAGACCATACTGACATATTCTGTGTGGTTTATTCCTTACATTTTCTTAAAAATGTCTTTAAAATCTTACATTTACCTTCATAAAACCTGCAGAAACCCTGAAACTGTTAACAGAAGATTAGCCTACCATAAAAGGTTGCTAGTTTTAAAACAAATAAAATGTCTGTTTGCCACTTAAAATAGTTTTATTTTATTTATTTTATATTGGTAGATTTGATCAATTTAATTTTAATATTAATTTCTAGAAAATCACAGTTATTAAACTGCATTTAGACATTTCCCAAATGTTCTAATATTGTTGCAATCAATAAGAAATAAGATAGATAATATAATATTAAGTTTGAATAAAATTTTTAAAATTCTGAAATATTTTTCAGACTAAGTAGCTCATTTAATCAGTTGTTGAAAGAGTTTTAGGCCCATTTTGTGATCAGCACCAGATAATGCTGAATGTGAGAAAAACAAAATCATGCTTGAGAAATGTATTGCTCTATCCAACTTTTAGAAATGGGAAATATCCAAGTCCCCAGTGGTGCACAAGACTGTGTGTTTAGCGGATGAGGTGTCAAGGAAGAGGGAGCTGTTTGAGAAAGAACAGGAGGGATCCGACAGAAGCCATGTGTTCTCCAAACAGGTGAGGACCATTTCAGTCTCTGAGAAATGTGTTATCACTTGAGTGAGCTCATCTGAACTGAACATTCAGTCATTTGTTAAGATCATTTACTTTGTTTCAGGATTTTCGCAGCTTTTCTTCAGGAATCTCTGATCGAATTAATCGCTGGGTTCAGAAGAAAACATTTACTGTGTCATCATCAGCATCTTCATCATCATCATCTCATAGTCCTTTGGTAAGGGCTGCTTTATGTAGGCATGAGCTTACATTTATCTTTTTCTTTGTTTGCATTTTTTCATAGGGAAAACATGAGAAGGTACACAATAAAAAAAAATGGTGTGAACCTCATGATTTCCGCTGTTCTTCTCCAGGCTTCGGCTTGGTGGCAGTATTTCACTATGCACTAAGCCTATTTCATTCCCTGATTTGATCTTGTTAGTAATCACACAAATATGTGAGACTTTGAGGTTTGAGCCATCGTTTATGCAGTCTATGTAATGACATTTATATTTTTGACAGGATTACTATAATGTAAAAATATTTTTGCATTAATTAATTATTGAAAAACTTTAAATCTAAGTATCAATAACTTAAACTTGTTTATATATATATATATATATATATATATACACACACACACACACACACACACACACACACATATATATATATATATATATATATATATATATATAATCCTTCAAACAGGAGAATTTAAATGACTGTATTTCTGTTTGTGAAAGTGTGATCACACTCTTGCCAAACTTGACTTGAATGAGTTAAAAGCTTAAAGTACATAATACCGATCTCATTTGTTTATGCTCAGGATCTGAGACATGTGAACATCTCCATTAAGAAAAGTTTGTTTGAAAGAGGACAAGACCAGGACCACAAGTGACACTCTCATGGATAAAGACAAAGCGAGGTGATCATTCGCGTCTGAATAAAAATAGAGAAGCACCATTGTGTTGAAGAAATTTCTGGCTCATTTTCATCATTAAAAAATGTACAGAAGATTTACAAAATTATACAGGAATTTTAATTCATTTAAGCATATGTTTCTCATTTATGTAGTAACAAAAATGTGTTATTTAATAGTAAAGTTTTATTATACATCAGTAATAATTGAGATATTTTCTGCATTACAGCTTTAATGAGATTCATTTGACAATGTATCTCTGCAGTTTCTGAAGATTTTGAAGGAAGCTTGATCGACTCTTTCAGACAGTGCCAAGGATTGTCTCTAAACTCCCTTTCCTTCTGCTACTTTACGTTGGCTAACTCCTTAGCACTTTTAAGGCATAGTACTGATTTACATTATTTGGGTATATTCAAGGCTTATGTTATTGGTTGTGAATGTGTGTACTAATGGATTGTGGAATGCAACAGGACTGTATTATAGGGTCTTTACACAGAAACTGAACATCACAGAGTTTATCTGACAGCAGGAATACAAATATACAGTTTCTTTGTGTTGGTGCCAGACACTCCTCTGCATTGTAGCTTGATATTTGAGCTGTCGATAAGTAAATTATATGGAGAAAGAGACATAGTCTGTGACCTCAGCCATGACTCATAACAATCCAAGGTACAACTGTAATATCATGAATGTCTGTTTCAGGGAATCTACTGGAAATAAGCTTGATAATTCATTTGTAATGAAGTGGGAATCATGTGCTGACGCTCACATATGCTCTCACTGCTGTTGTTTCAACTTGTTGGAGACCTGAGTCATGAAAAGGAAATGTAAATTAGATGTAATCTAAATGATGAATGTGTCCTATCAAGCCCTTTGAAAACTGTCTTTAATCCATTCCAGCTCAATCAAAGCCTACATGTTTTGTTTTTGTTCATTTTTTCTGCTGAACGACCTGTCATGTAATTATCTTTTCTGCCCAGAAGGGTTATGCTGTAGATGAATACAATTTTTATACCATTGGTTATGTTGTCTCATGTTTTCAAATGATGCAGGCTTATGAGGATGTGAATTTGTGAATTTATTTTTTATTAATAACAACAACAACAAAAACAGTAATGTAATATTACCAGCAATAATATTTATAATCTAATTATAATATTGGTAATGTTATATGTGGTTATGTTGTCTCATGTTTTCACTAATGATATGCTAAAATAATTTAATTATACTGGCATTATAATTAAATATATTTTTAATTAATTATAAAAAAAGCTATTGTTAATAATAAAAATTCATGTTATATAAAAATAATGTTTAAAATATATAGGCTTTAAGGTATATGACAATGAAAATAATAAAAAAATACTCTGAATAAAATAATAAACCCAACACTTTAGTTTATGCCCCCATTTTTCATGAGCTGAACTCACAGATCAAAGACTTTTTCTATGTACATAAAAGGCCTATTTCTCTCAAATATTGTTCACAAATCTGTCTAAATCTGTGTTAGTGAGCACTTCTCCTTTGCCGAGAAAATCCATCCACCTCACAGGTGTGGCATATCAAGATGCTGATTAGACAGCATGATTATTGCACAGGTGTGCCTTAGGCTGGCTACAATAAAAGGGCACTCTAAAATGTGAAGTTTTATCACACAGCACAAAGACCAGCCACCTGGACAGCTGCTGCAACAATCGGTTTGCATAACCAAAGAATTTCTGCACAAACTGTCAGAAACAGTCTCAGGGAAGCTCATCTGCATGCTCGTCGTCCTCATCGGAGTCTCGACCTGACTGCAGTTCGTCGTCGTAACTGACTTGAGTGGGCAAATGCTCACATTCAATGGCGTCCGGCACTTTGGAGAGGTGTTCTCTTCACAGATGAATCCCGGTTTTCACTGTACAGGGCAGAGGGCAGACAGCGTGTATTGTGTCGTGTGGGTGAGCGATTTGCTGATGTCAGCGTTGTGGATCGAGTGGCCCATGGTGGTGGTGGGGTTATGGTATGGGCAGGCGTATGTTATGGACAACGAACACAGGTGCATTTTATTGATGGCATTTTGAATGCACAGAGATACCGTGATGAGATCCTGAGGCCCATTGTTGTGCCATTCATCCACGACCATCACCTCATGTTGCAGCATGATAGTGCACGGCTCCATGTTGCAAGGATCTGTACACAATTCCTGGAAGCTGAAAAAATCCCAGTTCTTGCATGGCCAGCCTACTCACCGGACATGTCACCCATTGAGCATGTTTGGGATGCTCTGGATCGGCATATACGACAGCGTGTTCCAGTTCATGCCAATATCCAGCAACTTCACACAGCCATTGAAGAAGAGTGAACCACCATTCCACAGGCCACAATCAACAACCTGATCAACTCTATGTGAAGGAGATGTGTTGCGCTGTGTGAGGCAAATGGTGGTCAGATACTGACGGGTTTGTTGGACACACCCCCCCCCCCCCCCCCCAATACAGTAAAAATTTACATTTTAGAGTGGCCTTTTATTGTGGCCAGCCTAAGGCACACCTGTGCAATAATCGTGGTGTCTAATCAGCATCTTGATATGCCACACCTGTGAGGTGGATGGATTATCTACAAAGGAGAAGTGCTCACTAACACAGATTTAGACAGATTTGTGAACAATATCTAAGAGAAATAGGCCTTTTGTGTACATAGAAAGTCTTAGATCTTTGCGTTCGGCTCATGAAAAATGGGGGCAAAAACAAAATTGTTGCGTTTATAATTTTGTTCAGTGTATATAGTATGATATTTTTAAAAATAGTAACAATTAAGAAAAATGTTATCATTCATACTATTTTGTCATAAATACTAACCTAGCATAGGTCATTAATACAATTAATACATTAATACTATATTATTGTTATTACATTAATTTAATATTAATATTTCCCACTTTTTTGTGCAGATTTTTGAGCTACATATTACATGAATATCGAAGTGTCTCTCACGATCAACCGTCTAGTAACTACCCAAAGCACATCAGCAACTGCACAGAAAACTCAACATCAAACAAGGCCTAAATCCTTAAAATAAATGTAAAAAAGTAAAACATACTTAGGTATTCAAACAACATAAGGCCTAAGTTCAAACTAACCTTGAAACTGTTTTAAACCTTCCAAAATAGCTTGATCTTGGGTAAAAACTAAACTGTACATCTGAAAGTGGTGGGATCTCGGGCTGCTGGCGTGAGTGAGATGTGGAATGGTAAGCATGTGCCATGAAGTGAGTCAGACCGGTCAGAGACTAACAGTCCCTCGTGTTATCAGAGGACACCTCTAAGAGACTCATGGTGATATGGACATTAGCCATCGCCATTCTCTGCACCATAACAATGACAGCAGCCTTTTAGGGAGTGTTTGCACAACTGTTTTCCACTTATCTCTGAGGGTAAAAATAACCACAGTGAGTGAGATGGATGAGCCCCAGCATATGAGATCATATAAGAATCAAGAGGAGAGCCAGAGCTTGCCTCTCGGACAGACAGCCTTCCTTCACACATCTGTGCTGGTACAGTATATCAGGTAAGAGTCTTATGTGTTATGTAGCATATTACTGATGTATTATGTACAAAAAATGGATGTATAATAGTACAAAAAGTTCATTTCAAATTAGAATAAAAGCAACAAAAAAAAATTAAATTTTTAGAATGTTTAGAAAAACAAAAATGTGTGTTTTTAGATAACTTATGATATTGATTATTTGTTTAAATATATTATATTACATAATTATTAAATGTATTTTTATTACAGAGTAAAAATGTCAGACAACGAAGAAGTGGAGTACGAGTAAGTGTTCCAGTTCAATGCTCAATAATCATCCATCCATCAGTGACAAATTTACGATATTTCTTTTTAACTGTGTACTACAGTGCTATGGGTTATTTTAATAGCATCTGCTTGTCATATATCCCACTCATCTGATAAGTATATTTAATCTGAGAGTTCAGGCAGCTGTTGGGAAGGTACTTGAGCTATGAGAACAATGGAAATAACAGCACTATTCTGTCTTGTTCTCTAGGGAGCAGGAGGGTAAGTCTTGTGTTTTGTAATATTACTTTGATACTTCCACTGTAAACAAGAAAATACAGTTTTTGTTTTTAAAATAAGTCATAAATATTGGCCTTGCAGCTACATAGTTTTAGAAAAGTGAAGCGGCCGACTACATGGTGATATAACAATACTAAAATAGAACCTTCAAAAATACCAGTTGATCAGGTTTTTGCACTGCATATGTTACACCTTTGCAGATTAAAACAAAAATCATAAATATTCTGACATGTTATAGCGGTTGGAAAATATAGTGACCTGTCACATAGATTTACAAGCATGAAAGCTGAGGGTTGGTTTTTTTTTTTTTTTTTTTTTTTTGAGTTGCAGCAGTTCTGTTCATTCTGCTTGTACGCTTTTAACAAAATAGACCCAGAAAGGACACACATGGAATAAAGCAGAAAGTTCTGAAGCATCTGCATATCATCACTAATCCATTACTGTCTTTCAGTGTGAACAGACCTCCTAGCTTCCATCTTTGTGATGTTTTTGTTTGTTTACTTGCCTAACCTGCATGGTGTGGCTTAGAGGTGCAAGAGGAAGAGCTGGAGGAGGAGCATGAGGAGGTTCAGAACCAAGTACAGTAACACAAACTCAGAAACTGCTCACTAAATTTAACAAAAGTGAAAGTGAAAGTGAAAGTGAAAGTGAAAGTGACGTGACATTCAGCCAAGTATGGTGACCCATACTCAGAATTTGTGCTCTGCATTTAACCCATCCGAAGTGCACACACACAGAGCAGTGAACACACACACACTGTGAACACACACCCGGAGCAGTGGGCAGCCATTTATGCTGCGGCGCCCGGGGAGCAGTTGGGGTTCAGTGCCTTGCTCAAGGAGCACCTAAGTCGTGGTATTGAGGGTGGAGAGCGCGCTGTTACATTCACTCCCCCCCACCCACAATTCCTGCCGGCCCGAGACTCGAACTCACAACCCTTCGATTGGGAGTCCGACTCTCTAACCATTAGGCCACGACTTCCCCAAAATCTGCTAATGGCAAAGGGCACAAGCCATTCACAAACACTAAAAAATACTATGGTCATAGCATATTTTGGATATATACCATGGTATTCTTTGAGTAAATAACGTAGTACTGTACATGCAAATGAAAATCATCACAAGGTATATTTAAAAAATGTTGCATGAACAAAAGAGCTGCTGTTTTGAGGTTGAAAAAGGTAATAGGCCTGACCGCCGATATTCCCACCAGTAGCACAATTATGACTGTGCTAAAGGTGCCGCCACATTAGCAAAATTGCATGATAAAAAGAGACATTGGTTAATCTCAAAAAATAACGGCCGCTCCCATAGAAGTCATTCAGTGCAGCAAATTCAAATGCCCAATTTGAAAATGAGCGAAATCCTGGTGGGGAGCTTTCTCGCCCGCACTCAAAACAATCGTGCAGATTCTTATTGGAATGTCTGGATGTTGCCTGCAAATTTCTCTGAGCAACAATAAATGTGACATCATCTTAACAGTTATAATAAACAAGAAGTCAAAGGTTACTGAAATTTAGGCAGAATTTCATGGGCCAAAAATGTTCATTGTCAATAGTGTAGAGATATATGAAACACAGCTCACACTAAAGCTATTGCAGTTTTCTGTTGGTCAACATCAGTGATGTTCCCATTGGATTGGGCTACTTTTATACTATTTCCATGGGTTTCTGCTCATTGAAGCGAAACCCCCCGTCCCCCTGGAACATTTCATCCTAGGTGGAACCCCCTGAAAGGAGGTTTTGACCCCCGGAGTGCAATTTTGATATCCAATTGGGCCAGTTTTATTACGCAGTGGCAAATTTCAATGTGGCAAATTTGTGCGACCCACATGAAAATGAGCAAAATCTGTGTAGGGAAAATTTTTCACTCTTATGGAAGCTCCAGACTTCCTGCACAGATTCCTATTGGATTTCCCTTACAAAATTTAACAGAGCAACAGTATGAGATGAGCGAAAGCGAAGCTTTGCACCCCATGAAAAAGTGTGGATTCCTATTGAAACGACTGGATTTTGCTGAAAATGTGCAGGCATACAGTATTTACCATTGTTCAGTGAATTTCCAGACATTTCAATAGGAATCCAAACTGCTGGGAATTTCACACAGATTTCACTCATGTTCAGTTTTGTGATGCAAATTTGCCACAATTAAAAAAAAAAAAAATCAACTTCTGTGCGAGCCGTGCTTCATATGTCACTACATTTTCGACAATAGACAATTGATCTTTTCTGCCTAAATTTTGCTAATGTGACGCATCTTAATTTTAAGACACAATACTTTCTTTGTCTGCTTTTGTTCTGCCAAAGAACATAGTTTCGAAACATCCACAGCCAAATCCAATCAGAATGGGGTTTTTTTTTTGGACAAATTGGTGAAGTGAATAATTCAATGATTCACTCACAGGCCACATTCAAAAACTAAACGTAGGCAGCATATGGACATAATTTAACTAAAATGAAGAAATAAATGTAGGTTTTAGGCCATTTTCTTCATATATTGATTTAATTTTTTAACATGAAATTTGCATTATAGTACTTTTTCACTTGATTATTACCAAAGCCCTTTATATTCTTCAGTGACTCACAAAGTATCAATGTAAAATAAACATTCTAACAACGATTCACATTTTGTTAAGTTTTCGAAAGCTGCTTAGTCAATCAGATTTGAGGAAAGGAACTAACTCGAAGTATGGTATTACCATCTGTACTACAATACTTTTTAAGGGTGGTCTGACTTCAGACATGCCGGCGCATTTATATCATCGACAACAGTTGTGCGGCTGGGTAGAGACGTGTGTATTGCTGTGTGTAAGTGTGTAACTATCTGAGAGATTTGAGGTATGCATAATCTAACAAGCCTGCCACCAGTACCCATCATGCCCAGGCTGGTATACAGCTCCTTTGCCCACGGGAATTAACTCACATCTTCCAAATAAGTTTCATCAAACACTCTTACATACTTCTATTAGAGATTCAAATTACTATATTTTTCACATTCCCAACTTTGAATTGCGAAAAGGAATTGTTATGTAATTTGATATCTAATGAAGGGAAACAAATGACTCATAGTTCACAGTAATGCAACACCTGTCCTTCAACTTTCTCCATATTCAGAGGCTCATGAGGAGGAAGCGGGAGAACAGGAAGAGACCGCTCAGGAACATGGTGAGTCCTGTTGGTGAGACCCTCAGTTAGACCTCAAACCCCTCCAGATCTACATCGCCCAAATAACCAATGTGTGAACACTGACAACTTTGCCAGAAAATGTAACAAATCATTTATAAAATGTACAATTTACCATTGAAACAGAAACAGATCAATGAATTGTTCCAATAACTTATGCAAGCAAAGACAAGTCAGAGTTCTGTTGAGAAGTGTTTTCGTTAATTAATTAATTCATTCATTCATTTAAATTAAATAAACTACTAAAAATATTCAATAAGAGATTTTGGTCAATAAACAAATACAAAATATTAATGTGAGGAGATCATGAAGAGTTCTTTAAAAAAAAAAAAAAGACTGCATAAGTAATTTTAAGAAAATGAGGAATTTCTCTAAAAATGATGGCATATTCCCTTGGCCTTAAAAAAATATATACACTAATAAAAAAAAAAAAAAAAAAAAAAAAAAAAAAAAAAAAGCAAAACCAATTTTATATATTTTTATTATTCAACATAACATAGTTTTGAGGTGAGAAGTTATGATGGACCATCATTGTAAAGCTTACTTAGCCTTCTTAGCTTACTTATTTTGACAACATAAAAATTGGTATTATATTTTGAAGCAAAGTGTTTCAAAATTAATTTTATCCATTCAGTCTCAAATCAAGTTGTTAAATGTAGTAAAATACACTGAATACAATTCCACTACAGTTTGACCTGCCATCGTAACACTTTTTAAAACCTTTAACACTTTTTTTAAACATTTAATTGAAATCTATTTAATATCTATTTTGTCCAACTTCCTGCAAACCTCACGTCTTAATATTAAGGGTCAAACAAGAAACAGATGACTTTTTTCAAAATATTTTATTTTCTGTTCTATAGAAGATAAAAAAATAAAAAAAAGTTATACATAAATTGTATGTATTGCTTGGTTAAATATGTTTAATAAAGTCATACTTCCCCCCTGTGAATTTAATTAATTCACAAAAAAATACATGCATTTCCTTTCAATATGTATATATAAATGTGTGTGTGTGTGTGTGTGTGTTTTATTGTTATATAGTTATAAATTAATCTACAGCTGTTGCATTTCTATTTTTTAATTTGAACTCATGACACACACATGGGGTGAATCAAATATTCTGCTCTTATCTTAGTTGAAGTGATGAGTGTTTGGTATGCGACTGCAAATTTTCCACCATTCTTCTGTTATCAGTTTCTATTTTTGCCCCTCTGTTTTCTGTGGGACTGTCAGTGATGCCGAATACCTGTAACCTCCTTTCCTTTCCTTCCTTCAGATGGTGAAGAAGATACCGAAGATGGAGGAGGTACTTGCTCTTTATTGCACTGCAAAGACAGGGAACCTGAGACTTACAGCTCTCAAGTAATTGTTTGAAACATGTAGAAACCTGTATTATGACACACACCCTTCTGGATAACTGTATCTTCAAATCTTTAGATCATCCCAAATCCTCTTATGATAACATTCACTCTATCAGAAATACTGTAAAACCGTATTTAGGTTTGAATCTAGTCCCTGGATTTAATGACATATCATCTGCAACCGTTTGCTATTGTGCAATAACTGCCATGAGAACACAATGGGAAGATTAGGCTTCAGATATTTATAATCAGACACACCTTATTGACAATATATGCAACACGTTATAGTTTTAAAAGGTATTTTAAAAAGTCTCTCATATAACTTTGAATAACTTCTGTTGTTTGTATGTTTGATTCTTCCGAAGAGGCGAAACCCAAATTTCTAAAGTAAGTTTAGAATAATAAAGATTTTTTAAAGATCAACAACACTTGTTTTCATTTCACACAGAATTTTGAAACATCATCATTATATTTTCCAGACCATTTATGTTGCCGAACCTGGTGCCCCCAAAGATTCCAGATGGAGAAAGAGTTGATTTTGATGTGAGTAAAATTACCATACAAAGACCCACAGCACCATTTAACTATTTTGGTTATGATGGGTCAAGACTGGCATTTGTCTTTTAATAACCATGCCATCACTTTGCAATTCTAAGCATATTTGCCATATTATTTCGGAATTGAAGTGGATTCCACATTTTTTTTTCCTTATTAATAATGGATGTCAAACCACTCTAGAATGTCAAGTCAAGTCAACTGTATTTATACAGTGCTTTATACAAAACAGATTGTGTCAAAGCAGCTTTACAGTATTAAACCGGAAAATACTGTCGATAATGCAAGAGGACAATAGTAAACACAATGCAAAAATAAAAACTATATACTATATTTTTTTAAATGTAGTACAATTGCTGAAACGAATGTAGCAGTATTTTTGAAAAGGTCCTGTTCACACATGATCTCTTAACAATAATCTACCAGTGACTGTATGCGTGAAAGGGGCTCGTCTCTGATGACCCATTTAATTATTAGAGAGTAGACAGATGTTTTGAAGTACTGAAATACCTTGACAATCGAAAACATGCATTATAAGATTCATAGAAATCAGCAATTCTATAAATTAAACAGAATGATTCACTGGACACATTTCAAGATGCAAATTACTGAAACTTTTGAGCTTTTGATTTATGCTCTTGTATACCTGAACTTGCATATTTTGTCAGGCAAACTGTCTCAATCTAAATCTCAAAGGCCAAATGTTTTCCCCTTCAGGATACACATCAAAAACATATAGAAAAACACCAAAAAGATCCACACACCTATTAAAGAACACCACTAAAACCGTAAGAAGGAGGAGGAGGAGGAACTCATCAGTCTTAAAGACAGGATTGTGAGTGAGCAATGTTGTCCTATTACATCACAGCTGCTTATGTCTCATGAATTAATCATAAATTAATTAATTCTTAATGACAAAAACAGAGAAATTACAAATACTCATTAGGGCAAACATGTGACCCAGAGTAAAAAACAGGTCTGTTAGGGGTCAGTTCAAGCCTGAATGAGCCTGAAAAGGACTTAACAGACAAGTGTCAAATCAATCAGCTCCGTCATTTTCTAGAATAAACATCCCCATAAGTGATCTCCCACTGAAACTGCTGTCAGAGTCGTAATGTGAGTGATTCCGCAGGAGAAACGGCGCTCTGAGCGAGCAGAGCAGCAGAGGATCCGCAGCGAACGCGAGAGGGAACGACAGAGGCGTTTGGAGGTGAGCGCAAGCATTTTCTGTGACCACACACTGATGGACGCAAACTGGCATTAGCTTCGCAAATCCTTTCCTGTTTTCAAACGTTCAGGAGGAAAGAGCTCGCAAGGAGGAAGAGGAAGCCAAAAAGAGAGCGGAGGACGATGCCAAGAAGAAGAAGACGCTCACCAGTCTGCACTTCGGTGGTTACATGCAGAAGGTCAGAGCTGAGAGACGAGACAGTATGATAAAGACCTACATATTTTTGAGTTTAGTGACATAAATCTGCCAACATTTAAAAAAAAATAAAAAAAAAATCAATAAAGGGCATATCAGAGATGAAGATTCAATCTTCTACTTAACTGGGATGGCTTTTAAAAATGTTATATAATTTAAAAACATTTAAACCATCAGCTATGGCACTTCTGAAACATATTTCTAAAATTCACCTAAAATACAACATGCATTACTATCATAACTTACACTACTGTCCAAAAGTTTTTTTTTTTTTTACTTTTCACTTTCACTTTTTACTTAATCATTAAATTGATCAAAAGTATTCACTTTGTTGCCAAAATAAACGTTCAAATAAATTGCTTCGTGAAAAAAAAGTTTCCACAAAATATTAGGCAGCACAACTGCTTTTATCATTGATAATCATTTTTCTTGAGCAGGAAATAAGCAAATAAGAATGATTTGCATTTTAAAATATACAGACACTAAAATAGGTAAACAGAAAATACATCATCAATGTCAATGCTTTATTAAAATAAATTGTCAAAACTGTTCTCTATGATGTTGTTTTGCAGATAGAGAGACGGAGTGGAAAGAAACAGACTGAGAGAGAGAAGAAGAAGAAGATTCTTAGTGATCGCCGTAAACCTTTGGACATCGACAATGCCAGCGACTCTGCTCTCAGGTTTGAAGAGTCATTGTATATTTAACTAATTATAATGCAAATCAAGCACAAAGAAATGGAAACTGCCTCGTTGGAAATTTAGCGCCAACATGTAGCGCCTTTGCGCTTCGGGCGTCCCAAGGTCGAGTCCCAACTCGTGGACCTTTACCGATCCCAAAACACCCCAGCCACTTCACTTCCTGTCAAGGCAGAAACGCCAAAAAAAAAAAAAAAAAAAAGTATTTAAGAAATGAAAATTCTGCCATTTTATTAACTCAGAATATACTTTTTGATCCACAGAAGAAACTAGTTTTTGAATGACATGATGATGCATGATGACAGAACTGTGATTTTTAAAGAGTGTTCTTAAGCACCAAAGCAGTCGATTAGTGTTAACTAATTCAGTAAGACTTTTTTTTTAACCATTCCTTAACTTCTGTAATACAATTCCATAGACTACAAATACAAACAGTAATTAAGCAGATACTATATCTTTCTTTTTCATCAGGGATAAAGCAAAGGAACTGTGGAGCTGGATGCGTCAACTGGAAGCAGAGAAGTTTGAGTTACAGTACCAGTTTACCAAACAGAAATATGAGGTAAGCTAAAGACTAGATCACTTTGAGTTTTACTAGAACTGCATGTTATATAAATGTAATATCTTGGTTTTCCACAAATTTCATTACTGGCTGTGTCACTATGTGCAAGCTATTGTTAATGTTAAGCAATAGTCAATTGATGCTACTATTGTCAGCACTGCAGGCTTACAGTTAAAACAGTAAATAAATGCCAGTTTACATCAATATGCTAAAGTCTGCAGCATCATATAATGTAAGTAAAATGGGTTATGTATATCATTTATGTTGACTTTTGAAATGATTTCAAAGAAAAGCATTCTTATCCACTTGCATCTAATATCTTCCTGGATCTAATTATATAGAAACAAAATGAAAATATTGTTTGCACAGATAACTCATTACAATCTCATTATCCTGTGTTCAGTGAGATGTTTTTGATTATGGATCTCTCTTCAGATCAATGTCCTGAGGAACAGAGTCAGTGACCACCAGAAAACGTGAGTTCATCTGTGTCTGGCCAACCTGATTTCTTGAGAAAGCTATTTTACGAGGTGTCGATTTAGTATGAATGCACCCAGTGTGATTTGTATGTCAACGTACATGGAATAAACACCCCTAAATTTAACCATCATTAGCTATGTTCACATGCACTAATTTTCTTAAAACAGAATAAATTCACATACAGTTTCCATTCAGTGCGTTCAGATGTGGAGAAAGCCACCACAATAATGACACTGGAGCTACCGTGAGAATAATTGCTGTTTTTGCCTTGACAACATATCTAAAAAGCTAACACATATGTTAGACTAGGCCTGGGGGACAATAATAACCATGACAATAATATCTCTATATAATTTCCATCTAATTACTTAATTACACAAATTTGCTAAATGTTCAATGTCATGTTTATGCACAATGCAAATATTAGTAAGACACCCAATTTAAAGCCAGTTTAAGCCAAAATAATTTCACAGGGCCATTTTATTTGCATTTTGACAGTGATTGTGTCTATTTTATGCACACAACATAAATGAACTACAACAATAGTTTAACAAGTGTTTGTCAGCCCTTTCAGTCTGATTTAAATGTAGTTTGGATCAAGCTCATTTGGATCAGTTGAGGAATTTACAAAAAGGCTTTTCAGTCTGACCGAGCCATCAGGTCAGTTATAAACTGATTATTTGGGTGCATGTAAATAATATAGATATATTGTGGTGTTAGCAGATTGCAAAAAAAAAAAAAAAAAAACATACGTGAGATCATACAAATTTAAAAGAATTACCCACCAACTCATCAAAACGTAAAATAGTTTAATTTCATTACTAAATGTTGAGCTCCATTAATACGCAACATATACTCATCATCGAATCTGCATGCAGATTAATGGCACTCAGAAGGCTGGGGAGTTGGTGTTTGTTCTACACTGACTGAACTGAATCTGGCATTTCCCAGAGTTTGGTGTTTTTTTGTTTTTTTTTGTTTACCATGCTATACTTCCCAGAGGGCTTTCTCATTTAAACCAAACTCTGACTCATCTGCTCCTGCCTCAGGCATGTAACACAGACACAGTCTTTGTTAATTCCAAATCAGAGTGACAGTCTTGTCAGCTGGCAGAGCTGCTTCTGCAGCAGAAAATGATTATGGTGCCAGAACTAAAGCACTTGAGGGCATGGAGGTTTGGGCTGCAATCTGCTGCTGCAAAGTCAACATTTACCCATGCATGTCCACCACTGATCTCAGCCACGTGATTATTCAGTCAGCAGAGATAGAAGATCTGTTCCAAAACCTAGTGAGCTGCCTGTTAAGACAGTATTTAAGACTTCGGTGGACTCTTATATCTTAAAAATGCATTTTGGTCGAATGTAAAGGTGCATTCAGTAATTTTTCAGCTAGCATCAGCATTAAACAATGCTGTTAAATGCTATCAGCATGTGTTATGTAAATTACAGTTTCACTGCTGAGATAATCAATCCCTTACCTGTCTAGTCAAGTGAACTCGAGCGTCACTAATCAGGATTTTCTCCATTGTCTAATATTACCAAATTGTTTTTGACATAGGTGATGTTTATGCTCGTTTTGTGACTTTGTTGGTCTTTCTGGCTTCGGAGCTTCACGATAATAAGTGTTCGCTGTCTAATTGTCAGGGATTTTCGGGCTACAGCACTAGCGAATCTACAGAGCAGGGTTGCTAGGTTTTCGCAACCAAAACCCGCCCAACTGCTACTCAAAACTAACCCAAAACTAGCCCAATCCTGTTTTGAGTGGTGTTGCCCGGTAAAAAATAGCATTAAGGGGGGTAAAATACACATTTTTTGGCGGGGATCCTCTGGTAAAATTTGCATTGCAGGGTCTAAGTATCACGTTATTGGGGTTGCTTCAACCCGCGGACATAAAAAGCAAAACAGCGGCAACAGTGTTAAAGTAGCCCAATTCCGCATGAAAACTATGGATTTGGCAACACTGCTACAGATCTAGGCTTTTCTCTGACTTTAGTCAAACACCGCTTGTGATGTAATTTCAATATGGCAAAATGATGGTGAAGTTGGCCGTGTTGGTGGGCCCCGCGATAACCTCCTCGTGCTCAGTTGCATTGTATCATGTGTCGACTATAGCCAGAGATATTGTCAAAAGCATCAGCTGTTAAAGGGATACTCCATCCCAAAATTAAAATCTTGTCATTAATCACTTACCCCCATGTCGTTCCAAATCCGTAAAAGCTTTGTTCGTGTTTAGAACATAATTTAAGATATTTTGGATGAAAACCGGGAGGCTTGTGACTGTCCCATTAACTCCAAAGTAAATTATACTGTCAAGGTCCAGAAAAGTATGAAAGACATAGTCAGAATACTCCATCTGCCATCAGTGATTCAACCATAACGTTATGAAGTGAAGACAATACTTTTTGTATACAAAGAAAACAAAAATAATGACTTTATTCAACAATTCGTTTCCTCTGTCTTTCCACATCACCGTAGCGTCATTTTGGAGAATATGAGCTGAACACAAGCAGCGTACGCTCTTCTGTGTCACCCGCGCTGCACAGATGCACTGTTTTCATTCAAATTAAAGTGTAAATACACGTAGAAAACGAATCCTTGTGTCGCGGCTGACACAGAATGGCGTACACAGTTTGCGTTAAGTGGATATTCTCCAAAATGACTGTGTTAAACATGGCGTCAGGTGGATGGGAATATGCATGGAAATGATATGCAGATAACGTTATGCATATTAAAACTAGGGATTGTAAGCTCCATAAATGGCTATTCCAGGGGAGGAGAGGGGGTGGAGATTCATGTACGCACAATCTTCCGCTGACTGGGTATTACAGAGGGAATTTTGCGCATGTTCTAGCGTACACATGGCTTTATAAATCCGAAAACTTTTGTACATACGAAAAATCTATCTTTTGTGCGTATGCACACATTTAGGATTAAATCTACGTTTTAAACATGAGGCCCCAGGTGTGAATG
The DNA here is from genome assembly GCF_018340385.1 of Cyprinus carpio. Classification (NCBI taxonomy): domain Eukaryota; kingdom Metazoa; phylum Chordata; class Actinopteri; order Cypriniformes; family Cyprinidae; genus Cyprinus; species Cyprinus carpio. Next base: position 4,275,870 of record NC_056594.1, on the reverse strand, counting down.
GGAATGTGTCTCCCTCTACTTGTGATCCGATCGACCAAAACACATCTTAATACCAGGTGTAAACACAGCCTTTGCGACAGCAAAAATTGCTAGCTAAATGAAAGTAGCCCTGTCTGATTGGAAATTGACTATTTCATCTAGAAATTTGTGCGTGCTATGTTTTTTTTTTGTGCTTATTATCAGAAGACTATTCTGGTGTTAGCTTATAAAAATACATAATACATTTTACACAAATGCATTTTTAGTCACTTTCTATTAGCTCTGAGGTCATATGCTAGTGCACTCCTAAATTTGACAAACAAATCATGCTTTGCAAATGTGAGTTAAAGACTCTTGGCTATTATTTCCTTCTATAGGTCAAAGAGAACCAAGAGGGGCCTCAGGAAGTGAATGCTGTGTGGAAAGGCAAACTCGACTCCTCACAAACCCACAGAGATCACGAAGAGAAAGCCCAGGAGAGCTGTGTATACTAATTTACAGATTATGTTGCTTTTATTTAGTCACTGAATAAACACTGTAGATTTTGACTGAACAACTGAACAAAAATAATAAAAATGAGAAAATGAAGTGGCAAAAATGATTTTGTTAACTTGTGTAGGCCTACACAACTTTTAATAATAATAATAAAAAACATACTTTATATTTAATAAAAGAAACTATTTTTTTTTTAAATTTAGCATTTGCATTAAATCCAAATTTCTATATATATATATATATATATATATAGTGGTTTCCGCAAAAACATTAAGCAGTTTTTAACATTAATGGAGAAATAAATGTTTCTCAAGCAGCAGATCCGGATATTTGAATAATTTCATCAGAATAAGATATCATCAGGATCATGTGACACTGAAGACTGGAGAAATGATGTTGAAAAAAATTAAGCTTTGCACCACATGAATAAATTACAGTTTAAAATATAGCTGCAAGCAGCAATTACGGGGCCAAGCACTATAGAAGCAAGCATCAGACCAACTGCAGAAATTAGTAATTTAAGTCATTATAGTTTTATTTTTTTATTCAAAACGGCTGAAAAATCATAAATACAACCTCTAGAAACATGATTTATTGGCTTATCATGTTTGACCAATAGGTGGTGCTGTTAACAAATCGCTGTGGTGTGTTCTGAGTGAGTTTACAATGGCATACACAAAGTTTGGTGTCAATATGCCAAGGCATTACAGAGATATAGCCTCAAGTGTCATTTTGGCATCATGTTTCAAATTCGTTGCTGTTATGCAAAAGCGGTTTTGTCTATCAACACAAAATCCATTATTTTGTCATCGTGGTCTGAAGATGATATACGATTCAATTTTGGTAAAAATCAGACCAACTGTCTAGGAGGAGTTAAAAAAGTTATCAGCATAACCCAAGGAATCTATTAATACCAGTCTCATGACAATAGGCAAAATTCAAAGAATTTAGAATTTTGGTCTCAATATGCTAAATCGTTGCAGAGATACAGCTGTAGATCAATTTTTGCGTGCTTTTCGTTGAATTCGTTTGCAAGTTATTCAAGAACGGTTTGACTAATCAACTTGAATTCCATAACTTTTTGCCACCATGGTCTGAGCCAATTTTGTTGAAAATTGGAAGAACCATCTAGAACAAGTTCGAAAAAGTAAGTTTTTTGAACAATTAAAAACAGTGAAAAAACTAAACCTTACGATTTTAAAATACTGGAGCTCTTTCTACTTGGTAATAAGCCAAGGATTCAGAGGGAAAAAATAAATAATTTTCCTTCTGTGCCTTACGATTCAAAAGTTATTAGAATAAACATGAGTGAATCTTTGGACAAGTGGTGGTGCTACGGTGTTTGAGTTTTTTTTTTTTTTTAGAAACTCCAAATTTGCTGCAGTTAATGTTGAGACTGTCCTCTATCAGTGTGCCAAATTTCAAAACTTTCAGCCTGGGTGAGCATATGAGACTTTGCAAAAAACTTTGAATGATTAAATAATAAATTAGTAATTTTAAGTTATCTTATTTATAAATTTAGAATTGTAAAGTCAAAGTACTAACTTGCAAATAAATGCATGAGTGAAACTAGATATTAAACAAGATATAATGTAGGCAGGACTTGATTATAACCATCAGCAATCCATCAAATGTGTGTGTATGTATTTTAAAGGACAGTGTATACTGTATATATGGGTGCTGTCCGACTGGAGAGATTCTGACTGTAGTGGTGGGCCGTTTGGACCGAAAAATGACAGGGCTGAATTTTTTTTTTCCCAGCCCTGCTCCATATGGAACCAGAACGAATGCAAAACAATGTGCACAGCTGTCATTTGGTAAAACAATGTTCAGAACGTAACCACTCATTACATGAGCTTCACGTTGTTGGTTAAATTCAGTAAGTGGTGCCCAATTATCTTAATTATACATAACTAAAATTACTGTAAGAAAGGAGTCTTTTTTTCATGCACAGTAACACACCCAACTGCTCTCCGTTAATGTCCCATCAGGCATTTCTGTAGTTTTAGGGTCAAAAAGTTCAGGAGATCCTCATCTCAAATGATTTGCATATTAACATTTTGCACGGGAGCATATATACTGACGAACACTCACCATTCTGCTATTCACATTCACTTTCTGCTTGAGCACTTAGAAGTGCTCATCTGAAACAAAACTCAGTGGAGAACAAATAATGTTTGTGAAGTAATAGTGGCACAAAACAATGATTCTACTAATTATGAGCAGAAAAGGCTAAACGCAGCACCAAAACAGCCTTTAATATGCACAGCTGTCATACAGTATGTTTGGATTAGCACTAGTGTTCAAGTTCTCTGATATTATGACAGGAAGGGAGGAACTTTATAATTGCACAGGGGAATGTGTATGACTCATAAAAGCATCTCTTGGCTCATCGCCCATCATTTCTAGTTTAGGGTGGAGATCTTGGGTAAATATGAAACACGAAAATCAATTAATATTACTACATCTTAAGAAGTGATACATCTTTTAACATTCATATGCAGTCACACTGTAAATGTACATGTTGCTTATACTGTAAATAACTGACAACTTAACAATTATACATGTCACAAATTCAATACATTTATGTCTAACGTACACAGTTAAAATAGTCGTAAACACAACACACCATGAAGCATTTCTTGTTGAATGGCACTTTTATTTTAGAAATACATTTTTAATACAAGATTAAAATGTTCATTTTTTGGTCATGTAGATGCAAAATGTAGCCACATGTTATATTTTAATACAAAAATAAGATTTATTATTATCATTTTCTTTTTGTTTGTCAATTTTCTGTTTGTCTGTTTCTATTTATTCATAATAAAATGAAAAAAAAAAATAATAATGTAAAAAAGAAATTGCCATGAGAACTTTAAAGTTTTAGGTGATTCTGATTCTATAGTTGGTGAGCCTGGATTTAATAGGGTTTAATCCACATAAGTTGAAGAAGGCAAAAGATCCAGGAATGTTACCGAAAGTTCATTAAGTTCCAATGATGAGTATCTCTTGATTTTGTTAAATCAGGGCTGATATTGCAATGTTTCAACATCTTTCACACAGATCTTGTTAAAATGTACACATTGATTCATAAGAATTTTGTTTACCTTTTTACAACATTAGTATTAACATGGTTTCAACATTTTTTCAACATTAATACAACCACTGACATTATTTCAACCCCATTTCAACACTGAAGGTCAGTTACGTACTGTACCAGCTGTGACGTGTTTTAAAAGTGTTTGCTGGTTCTCATTCCTAACACTACCGCAGACCAACTTAAGGGTCACTGAGAAGAAAAAAAAAATAGTGCAGTTATATAGTTAACCCTTTTAATAACTGCTACATTAAAGCACATTTAGAAACCAATAACTATCCAGGCAGAAAAATCCAAAAGCTTTAGCCAACGTGTATTATGATCCCCAATATGCCTAGTATGTTTGAATATACAGCACAGCAGTACAGGGGAAGAAAAGCAGCAGCAGAAGAGTGGAATTATTACTCTGCAGGACCAGTAGTGCAAGTTTGTCAAGCCTAGGTTTACAAACTCTTTCCCATGATAAATGTGCATATCTGTGTATTATGCACTAAACAAGCCTGTACTAGAAGTATAGAGAGCCACATCATCCATAAATCCCAGAAAGAGGGATTTTACCATAAAAATAAGTGACTGATTACTCAAATTCTCCACCTGTGGATGTCAAGCTCAAAAATGACAGAAAAGCGCCATAAAAATATAATAAAAAAACATGCATGTGACTTGTGTGCTAAATTCCAGATCAGTCCAAATTCATGAATGAATCAATCTCTGTGTGTAAACTGCTTCACTGAAAAGATCTGAGAGGATATTTAGTGAATGACAATTTTTGTTAAATTTTTGGTCTGTTATTTACACAATGCACCTGGTGTATAGCATCATACAAACACTTTTATGATTCTTCATGGGGCTTTTTCGTCATTTTAGCCCACATGACAGTGAGAGTGTAACAGTTCTTAAGCAACATTTTTTGCATTAAAAAAATGGCAGGAATTGTTTTCCAATAAATTTAAAATGTGTCCTGTATATACCCACAATGTCCTGCAAAGTACAGTGGAGATCAAAATTCGAGAACAACCTACAATTTCCTAAATTTCAAGGTCACCCCTTTTTGAAGTTATCCTAATAGACGTAGAAAGGCAGTTTTTAAGCATATTTCATGAATTAATTGCATTCTGAAGCACAGCATAACAAAATAGATATTTGAAAAAGAACTCTGATCAAAATTAGAGAACACTTACAGATAGCTCTCAGTTATTGGTGTTAATCTGACACCTGGTGCTAATTTCCTTAAAGGGGTCATATGATGCGATTTCAATTTTTCCTTTCTCTTTGGAGTGTTACAAGCTCTTAAATCTGTAAAGTTGCAAAGACTAAAGTCTCAAATCTAAAGAGTCAACCACACCCTAAAACGGCTCGTTCTAACACACCCCCACATCTCTACGTCACTATGTGGGAAGATTTACATAACGCCGCCCAAATGTTCACACAAAGAAAGGTGGCATAACTTTTATTCTCGCTGTTGCCGCCGGCGCCATATCGTGGAGATGCTGTTTCATTGTGAAAGAGAAACTACTTTGTTTGGTCTTCCAAAAGAGGACACAACTAGAAATCAGTAGTTAAGTTGTATTTCAACACTGTTCCAGAACAGTACAACCCAAAAACTCGAAAGAGTGCAGCGCATTTTACGGAGGACGAGGACTGTTTCCTGAACCAGTAGCCTGCAATGTGTCTGTGGCACAACGGCTGTTTTTATTAGAGTGGGGCAATTCAAACTTTTCAAGGACAGTCTGGCGCTTCTGACTCACAGCCTGTAAGTACGTTTACATATTTAAAGAATTTGCCACTGATGATTCAAACGCGAGTTTTAAGCAGTGTAGAGTAGAGCTTTTTGTTTGTCGTTTCTCCGATCACAAATGCAGACATGGTTTTATGTTTACGCGGCGCAAAGTCATTATAATCAGTAATTATCTCCCCACTGGATGCAACAAATGCCTCGTTTGTAATTGGTTTTTATTGGTTTTGTCTCATCATGCATCACAGTATGTTAAGGGGCGTAACATTTCCGTCACACGCTCTAGGTATTCGGCCAATCACAAGGCACTGGATAGCTGGCCAATCAGAGTACACCTCGTTTTTCAGAACGATGAGCTTTGTAAAAATCAACGCATTTCAGAAAAGTAGGGCATAGGGGAGCAACAATCTAGTCGTTACAAATCTATGATTTCATGAATATTGCAGTTTTACAATGACATTAATTCATTCAAGTTCCTCAAAAAGGCTGGTCATCCACAAAAGACAAATGTATGAGAGGACAGAATAATGCAAAGTCTCTCAATAAGGAATCGGTTCAACACTGCAGCTGGAACTGCTCGGCAGAGACTGGAAGAAGAGTGGACCGAGACACCAGCGCAGTTTGAGAAACTAGAGAAGTCCTGTGGCCGTAGATGCTGAAGTCATTCAAAGAGGGGCCCTCTACAATTCCTACTAATTTCTGACAGTTTCTGACAATCTTCGTTCGTGCTACAGTGATTACTGTATTTGATCACTGCTTTCAACAACAAAAAACTTTGTTGTTGGTAATTTTGTCAAACATGTTAGTTTAACAGTGGAATACCCACAGCTAATATTCCTTCAAATTTTGAGGGATGAAGATTAACAATATTTCAGAAATCATGTATTTATAGATTGTTCTCTAATTTTGATCTCCACTGTATGAAGGCAGTATTCTGAAACTCTGTGGCTTCCTGCAGAACTGAAAAACTGAAAAAAAAAAAAAAAAAATCAAAGTAAGTAGAAGTATGAAAGTTTTCAGAATCAAGGCAATACAATAAAACAAACAAACAATCTTTCCACTTACTTGCACATCTCTTAGTGTGCTTTCATGCGTGTTGCTGCCTCGTATGCTGTAGCAGTGACGTCATTTATAAACGTGTCCTTTATCATCCCTTGCTGCAAAAGAATAAAAGGTAAAACCTTCATTGTCCTTTCAAAATCACACACATCACAACCACAATCAACAGCGTGAAAGCTCTTAGAGCCAAATGCATGTTGTGGTTTTCCACTGAATCACTACTTCATAATCACGTGTTCATGCATGCATGTCTGTCTGAGTTCCTGAGAAACGGAATGTTTCACTACTGACTGAGGTGCAGGCATGGAACCATCAGACAAACTTAATATTCACAACACCAACTACATAAACTGTTTGTATTAGTCCTGCTGTCAATACGTTAAAAAGATTCAGAATTGCATCAACAACATGAAATGCTGATTAGTCAAAATAAATTTCAGTCAATCACATATATCAATATATTTTGCATCTTCTGTTCTGCAAAAAAAAAAAAATAATAATAATAATTTTTATTATTATTATTATTATTATTTGTCATTTATTCAGTAATATTTATTTCCTAACTTGATGATGCTCAGTTTAAAAATATCAATAAAAAAGTTCCATGTTTTTTTTCCTTCATAAAATAAGAATTGAGATCTTTCAAATTATATATGCATCAGCTTTAATGTATATTTAATGCATAATAAAAAGTCAAATTTCAAAAATTTTAATGACGAAATGAAGTATTCAAAATGCATAATTTAATTAACAATCTGCAAAGGAATGGATATTTTTTTTTTTTTTTTTCAAATACTCTATTTAAGGCAAGGCAAGTTTATTTATGTAGCACATTTCGTACACAATGGTAATTCAAATTGCTTTATTTAATATCAACATAAACAAGTTTACGATTTTATTTATTTATTTATTTATTTTTTTGGTGCTGTTCGGAAGTAGTAAAACACCTGCAGAAGTTTGCATTTTCTTCTGTCATTGGGTATAATTCTAATATAAATATAATAATATATATGAATATTATATTACAAGAAATGTTTACTCCCAAATATTATTACAAATATCTATTAATGCAAATTTATGCATCACAACATTATAAAGTATGAAAAATGGATTTGCTATTGCATTTAAGTGAGCACTAGATGATGACAGCTCATTTAAAAATAAAAATCAAGGAAGTAAGTGAAACTAAATATCCAGTATTACATTATATACGTCAGTGTAGGCGGAGCTACACAACCTCATACTACTAAAATACAAACAAATGATAAAATAGCCTGCTTCTCAAGGCTGCTTTTGCTTAAAAACTCAGATTAACATGGATACAGACAGCTTTACTGCAATGTAAGCCTAAAGATCTAAATAAGCATCATGTGATCAAAAACATGGCTGCTGAAATGTCAATATACACAATGTGGATTATAATTATAGTCCATGAGCATGTGGTATACTGTATGTTCAAATGTGTTTGTAGGTGTGTGTGTGTGTCGGAGGGTCACATTGGGATAAGTGTGTTGTGTGAAAGCCGTTTGCTCCGCCCAGAAAGAGCTCATAACTCGTCTCCCTGGATTCCTCTCTTATCCCGTTGAACCTCTTCCAAGGTTGGGTGGAGTACATGTCAGGGCCTGGAAGTGTGTGGGTGGGTGTGTGTGTGTGTGTGTGTGTGTGTGTGTGTGTGTGTGTGTGTGTGTGTGTGTGTGTGTGTGTGTGTGTGTGTGAAGACTATTCACACAAGCAATAGAGAGTCTTGTTTGATGTGTAAACTACCATACAGACCGAAAGATGGATCGCAGCCTGGAGATTTTTTTTTTCTTTTATATTTTTTCCTGCTTTGAGGTAAAAGCGCCACATGTGTGTACACACCTTACCACACCCTTCTTTCTTAGAATCAGATGTTATGTCCTTTTTCTTTGCCCTCCCATCTTACATCCTTTCAGAATGAGGAAATATTCATAAAATATACCCTCACTCTTCCTCTGATATCATTAACAGCATCTTGTGATCAACCACTTCTAACAAATGTATCTTAGGTATGCTGTTTTGGTAACACTTTAGAATAAGAAACACATAATCACTATTAAGAGTTTTCCCTGAACAAACTCTTTAATTTGCTGCTTATTAATAGTTAGTTAATAGTTGTTAAGTTTAGGTACGGGGTCCGTTAAGGGATCTAAAATATGGTCATGCAGAATAAGGCATTAATATGTGCTTTATAAGAAAAATAAACAGCCAACAAAACCCATTCAAAAATGTGGGGGAGATTCACAAAGAGTGGACTGCAGCTGGAGTCAGTGCTTCAAGAACCACTACACACAGACGTATGCAAGACATGGTTTCAGCTGTCGCATTCCTTGTGTCAAGCCACTCTTGAACAACAGACAGCGTCAGAAGCATCTCGCTTGGGCTAAAGACAAAAAGGACTCTGACTCTTTCTCTGATGAAAGTAAATTTTGCATTTCCTTTGTAAATCAGGGTCCCAGAGTCTGCAGGAAGAGAGGAGAGGCAGACAATCCACATTTCTTGAGGTCCAGTGTAAAGTTTCCACAGTCAGTGATGGTTTGGGGTCCCATGTCATCTGCTGGTGTTGGTCCACTGTGTTTTCTGAGGTCCAAGGTCAACGCAGCCATATACCAGGAAGTTTTAGAGCACTTCATGCTTCCTGCTGCTGACCAACTTTATGGACCTGCACACAGTGCCAAAGCTACCAGTACCTGGTTTAAGGACCATGGTATCCCTGTTCTTAATTGGCCAGCAAACTCGCCTGACCTTAAACCCATAGAAAATCTATGGGGTATTGGGAAGAGGAAGATGCGATATGCCAGACCCAAGAATGCAGAAGAGCTGAAGGCCACTATCAGAGCAACCTGGGCTCTCATAACACCTGAGCAGTGCCACAGACTGATCGACTCCATGCCACGCCGCATTGCTGCAGTAATTCAGGCAAAAGGAGCCCCAACTATGTATTGAGTGCTGTACATGCTCATACTTTTCATTTTTATACTTTTCAGTTGGCCAAGATTTCTAAAAATCCTTTCTTTTTTCAATTTTCTGAGATACTGAATTTGGGATTTTCCTTAGTTGTCAGTTATAATAATCAAAATTAAAAGAAATAAACATTTGAAATATATCAGTCTGTGTGCAATGAATGAATATAATATACAAGTTTCACTTTTTGAATGGAATTCAAATAAATAAATTTTTTCATGATATTGTAATTATATGACCAGCACCTGTATGTGTGTGTGTGTGTGTGCTAAATTTTCTAATATTTCTTTAACCGTTTAATTCAATAAAAGACTTTCAAAGCTGTGCCGTCTATTCCACTGATCTTGAAAGGCTGGCTTTACAGCCTCAGTGTAGATTGAGGCAGGACAGTCTTACCTTTTTCAGCACACTCTGGATGTCTTTTTGTCCCCACATACTCCAGAGAAGAAATCCAGCAGCTTTTCTGCCTGTCTCGAATGACCTGCAAAAAAACGAGAGATTCTCAGCAGGGTATCTGCTAATACACATCAAATTCTTACAGAGTAACTGTCATACATGGGTGACTATCACAAAACTTGTCATTAAAGTAGAGTCATCTGTAAGTTTCCTTCCCTCTAAACTCCAAACAGGAGCTAATGCCACATTTTCTCTTTAACACATGAATTTTCCTTTGAAAGTACTTACATATTTGAGCTCAGCGCGGTCAGAGACTCGACGAGTTTCGGGCTGATCATCTTCTTGCTAGTTTCGGGCTCTGCCAGCATGAGCGTTTGCATCACACGGCACGCTGTAGCGATGGTGCTGTCAGACTTGATCATGTTCGACGTCACATTAGAGAGTACAGAACTGACCATAGGAAAAACGTCCTTGGCTGTGGTTGACAAGAACATCAGGGACATCAGGGATCAATGAAATGCTGCAATGTTCAGTGTTAATTGCTTCTATTGTTCTCCGCATTTGTAAGTTGCTTTGGATAAAGGCGTCTGCTAAATAATATAAATGTGATATCTTATTCTGAAAACATAAGTAACTGGCCTTTTTTAATTACTAATTACTTGTACTTTGTATTATTTTTGTATTTCTTGTATATGAAATACACTGTATTGAAAATACATTGGACTTGGTATTAATTATTGGAATATTTGTTGTATAAATAATGTAAATAAAAATCAAATACATATCAAACAAACAGATACAAAAAAAGCAATAACACACTTGATGTATGATGTTGCTTAACAGGCACACGCAAACTACAGCACAGAACTGACATCACTCATAGTTCATCTTTAGTAGTGTTAAAAAACACTCTTACCCATAGCTCCCCGCAGAGATGACACCCGGGACATGTTGCCCACTAAGGACATGGCGGTCTTCTGTAGGCTTGAGTTTCCTGATATCAGCAGGGGCGAAATGACAGGCAGGCCATTCAGCTTCTCTATGAAGCTTTGACTCATCAGTGTGGACAACTGCGCAGAGGTCAAAATACAAGTTGAACGACTTCCCCTTGAGTTCAGCTGCATGTGTATTTCCAGTGAGTGTACATACAGAGCTCTTTGAAGCGGTGAGGTTCTGCAGGGCTCCACAGCACGCCTCCAGAGTGGCCTCCTTCTGACTGGAGCCCAGCAGAGACCGATACAGCTGCAGGGTCTTCTGGTTGTACAACCAATTCACTCCTTCAGGTTTTTCCTTCTCCATGGCTGGGAATTTGAAGTCCTGATAACAAAAAGGTCTGTGAATGTCTTGAAGATGGCTTGTAAACACTCAGTAGTTTGGACAGCCGTTTCGAGATGTCTGTGTGGTTAATATAGAATAAAACCTGCTGAAAAGGCCAGCTTTATTATGAATGGTATGGACTTCCATGTTGGTCCATTGATGATTTCACCCAAAACTGAAGATTCATGCCTTTTTAAAACTATAACTTTCCTTTTTCAGTGAAACATAAAAGGACATTTTTATTTCAACTATTACGGTTCAGATGTTTGGGGTTGGTAAGGTTTTTGAAATAAGTCTCCTCTGCTCTGCTCACCAAAGCTGCATTTATTTGATCAAAAATGCAGTAAAAGCAGTTGTATTGAGAAATATTACAAATATTCTATTTGAGTATATTTTAAAATATTATTTATTCCTGTGATCAATGTTGAATTTTCATCATCATTACTCCATCTTCAGTGTCACATGATGAGGAAACACTGCTGAGGAAACATTTCTGATCATCAATGCTGAAAACAGTTGTGCTGCTTAATATATATATATATATATATATATATATATATATATATAATATATATATATATATATATATATATATATATATATATATATATTATTTTTTTTTTTTTTTTTTTTTTTTTTTACTTTTCAAAGCTTGAAATCTTCAGGAGCTTAATATTTTCCTATTGTGTTCTACAGAATACAGAAATTTGTATGCATTGGTAATGGAATAATGAGTTTTATTTTTTGGGAGATCTAGGCCTGGTTTCACAGACAGGGTTTATACTAAGCCAGGATTAGGCCATAGTTCAGTTAGGACATTTAAGTAATTTTTATAAAAGTGCCTTAGAAAAACATGATAATGCACTGATATATTTTAAAATCAGTCAAAGCAAGTTTCTTTCAGTTGAAACAGCTCAATCTGGGATGTTAGTCTGGGATTAGTTTTAAGCCTTGTCTGTGAAACCGGGGGTTTATCTTTTAAGTTAAGTCAACATACCATGAGCAGCATCCAAAACATCCTGCACACTAGTTGTTTTATCAGGAGCAGTTCGTACCTTTTGGGTCTTGGACGACTTAGGGCTGAAGAGGCTCTTGTTATTGTTCTCTTTGGGTCTCGTGTCAAGAACAGATATCTGTTTGAATTGTTCAGGAGCCTCTGTCTCCAGCTGGTAGCTCAAGTTATGAAGTATGCAGACACAGTTTTCCACCGACTGCTCCCACATCACCAAAACAAACAGAACCAGGACACAGAAGTCACTTTTAGCTTGTTGCACTACATTTTTTTATTCTTGCAGACATTAAAACTCTGTTTAACCCTATAAAGCCTGCTGTATCACATCTGGTATGTGAATTTCTAGAGCCTACATATTTTTAACATGATCAAAGAGTTGCAGACAATCTTCTGTTGTCTTATTGATCGTTTATACATTTTTACTAGAAGGTATTTTAATATAATTGTACAAACGTCCACCTTCAGTTCATGGTTTGTGTCTTTTTGCTGAGAAATCATTAATGATTTTAACATACATATGTTTAGCAATATTTTAAGATTTACTGTTCTAAAGCAACTTGATTTTTTTTTTAAATCATGTTAAAATGTGAGTATCAAATAAGATCATCAGGCTTTTGAGAAATGTTTATTTGTTCATCTCTCAATCATTGTTGTATTGATTTGCATGATTTGTGTTTTGCCTCCACAATAAAAAAACTACAGAGCTTTGATCATAAAAACTAAGCATTTAAATATAATTTTACTAAGACATATGACTGAGAGATATAGAGAGACAACTGATACTTATATGCATTTTATGTAAGTAATATTTCATACTGTAATCAATATCTTATTGATTTACATTACAACCTTTCAGAATTTCATCTTTTTGGTCATATAAATATCAGCAACTGCACCAAAATGCATTTTTGAATAAAATTGAGGTGTTTTTTCCTCCTCAAGTATGAGCTCCATATTCTAAATCATACTACATGAGGAAAAAAAGCCTGATGTATTAAATAGTATATGCAACAAAAATATAAAAACTTTTTTTTTTTGTCTACAGGTACAATAAAAATTTTCAATAAAGGTCCACTTCAAAAAATAAATAAATAAATAAATAAATAATAATAATAAATGTCTGACTATTATTTCATATGCCAGGCTTTACAGGGTTAAAAAATTTAAATTTACTTAATATGTTAAATAAAGATTAAATGAAA